>NW_003303709.1:792617-837361 GCF_000142945.1 Phytophthora infestans T30-4 | reverse complement strand
CTCGAAGCTTGCGTGCCTCTGGAGATGTGTTGACCGGGTTAGGCTTAAGATTGGCAAGGAGGTGACGGTTGCGCGAGAATGCTTGCCCTTCCTCGGGCTTGTATCGCTCCCACGCTGGCGTTTCACGTCGGTCACGGCTCACGTTCACGTCTGGATCGAACAATCCGTGGCGAATGAGGCTGAAAGCGCCGATCGCAAGGCCAACTGACACTGAGACCACTAGCGGATAGATTTCAGCGTCGCGTGAAGACACCATGATAAAATTCTTCTTGGCTCTTGGGCCGGCTGGTATCGGTACAAGCACTCGTGGTTGCTCCACCATTGCCTGGGCATGGACGAGCTTCTGCATACGAGCGAGAGAAGCCTTCATGTTGGCAAGAGTCACAGTACAAGGTCAAGGTATCGGCTAAAGGTGCGCAGCAAGGGCATGGCCGAAACGAAGATGTTCTTAATCCAGAAGGCTTTGAAACTGTCGTTCGGGATCGTATCACACTCCAAGGTACTAATAAGGGGTTAAGTAAGGAGTCAAAATCTATCATTACGTATAGCCAAACTAAAACGGTAATGTCGTATTACTATGACAAGAGGCGGGTACTAGAAGATGATATCACTACAGAAGCTCTGGATATTTAAGCGCATTGAGCAGAATTATTTTTATATCTAAATAGGATATAGTGATAAGCTGTTGCTTCGAACTTGAGCGAAGTGGATGCGCCCCCACGTCCGGCGTGATGGATGATCTCCTAGCAAAACTCTACTACAACCCAAAAGCCGGGTATATCGGAGCCCAAGCTCTATATGAGAAAGCGAAGGAGCTAAATCCTAAGGTAACACTTAAAACAGTCAAGAATTGGTATGCAAGCCAGACTGACATCCAGCGATTTCAGGAGCAGAAGCAGAAGTTTGACGAATTCAAGATTGCCTCACACAATCCGAACCCATGGCAGATCGATCTTGCATTTTGGGGGAAGCAGCCAATTCTGACTGCTATCAATATCAACTCCCAATCTAAACAGATTGAACACTATAATAATGAACCAGGTGATCATGGAACAATGGGAAAAATTGAGCGTTTCAACAGAACGATAAAGCAGAGACTCACAAAAATGTCCCCAAAGAGGCTCACGCAAAAGTTAATCACTGATGTTATATCTAATTACAGCAATACTTTCCACCGTTCTATTGGGATGAAGCCAAGGGAGGCGAAAGGTAAAGTTATAGAGTCTGAGCTAGCTCATAATCAGGAGGCAGCTGACAGAATCGACAACGAGTTAGAGATAGGAACAAACGTACTTCATCGTCTGAAGAAACAAACGTTTGATAAAGAGGCCGTGCGATGGAGCAAAGCTGTGTATACTATTGTCGGCATTGATGGCTATCGCGTTCAAATCCGATCTAAGAACGGGCACACGCTCTACAAAGCTCCAAATGATGTCAAAATCGTACAATCTCAAACAACGGATGCCGCAATCAACAGAGGTGATATTCTCGAAGTAAAACAAATCTTAGACCACAAGAAATTGAAAAATGGAAAGTACAAGTATTTGATCAGTTGGGTGGGCAATGAGCTTGATTCCTGGGAGCCTCAAGATAATCTGCGGCTGAGTCAATAAGAATCGGAGGTCTAATTTTGCAAATGAGTACTGGAATGAAAAAAAAAACTGAACCAGCCATTCCTTCGTCGTAGCATATAATGAGTTGTTAGAGAAATCCTCTTTGCTTCGAGTTATGGGGTTCGATTATATCTGACTGAATATCATTCTTGGAAAATATAAATCATCTCAACTATATAGATAGATAGATATTACTACAAAGGCATAACTATGTGTTCAACCTGCTTAGAAACGGAACGTGAGCTCAATCAACTACGACGGAAGCTCTGGATTATCCAAGAGGTCAGTCGAATCAAATATGAGCTGGCTTTGTTAGACCCAGTTGCCAGTTTCCATTCAACGGTTGGTAACAAGCAACACCAAAAGTGTTTGGAAAAGATATTTGGTGTACCATTTCACTGCATCAAGGATCGTTACCTGAATATGTTAAGCGAGAGAAATCAGATTTGTCATTCTTATAGCTATGCCACTCATGATTCCACTATGCTAAGCTACTGGTAAATACGAGTGCTCATTTTTTATGTTTATTTATGATATATACGATTCACACAATGTTTCCCAATTTTAAATCGCTAGCTCAACGAGAACAAAAACGCCAAGACTTACTGGAGCGTACTCAGCGTCGGGTTCGACAAGCTTCGGGTAAGAGAAATATGTACGCGGAAGCTCAGTGGGCCAGCGACTCGGTTAAGGGTATCATTACTGACTCAAATAAATCTGCTGGAACAGCGCAGACAGATATCACGATCGGTCCTAATGACGAAACACCTGATGCTCTAAAAGTTCCACTTTTTTTGGAAATCTTAAAATCCGAATGACAAAAATTCCAACAACATCCCTGAGGTCTCAACTACCTCAGATGCTGCAGTAAATGTACGTCCTTCAGTTGTTGATGTGGGAATCGAAACGGATTTTCCGCTCGATAGCACCCCGAAGATGGTTAATATCAAGGTTGGACCAGATGCACCGATGAAGGCTAAAAAAACTGAAAAAAAATATCGAAGAACGAGTTATTCAGTGACGATGAAAATGATGAAATTTTCGAACAAAAGAGAGCAAAGCTCATGGTTGCTGAACTATTTGGGTTTTATCCGATTCTCACTGATTTACGTATTCATCCACTAGCTTCGACTCGGCGCCAGCTAACGAGATATTACATTGGAAAGACGCTACTACCTATCAAGTTAAATCCAATAAATTAGTGTTAGTTCCGAGTATTGACTGGAACGAAACATTTAACCACATTGGGGAGATTATGAAACATGATAAACGATTTCTTGACGATGTCAAAGAGGCGAATGAACGTGGTGAAATGGAATTTGAAGATGCCATAACGCCATACCAAGTATGGAAACGTATTGGCGCCAAGAGAAAGCGAGTAAATGCTTTAATGAACGATGACGCGAATCGTAGTAAGCAAAGGCTTCAGGATAGTTTTGAGTTTGATAATTCGACCTCCCCACAGTCTAACGAGATGAGTAGTACGCTCAAAATATTTTGGACCATTAGTAAAAACAAAGAGATGCTTGAGGCAAATGGACTTAGAAGAAAATAGTTCCTATCCTCATTGGCACGGTAAAGTCCTCTCCAATTGATGGAGATGGTTATGTCTGGATTGAAGGTAATTCAGTTAGCGTATTCAGCAAGAGCAGCGCTCGTCTTAAGCCTGCAATCACTAAAAAGGTCAATTGGCAAGCCACCCTTCATAGATTTATCAATACGATAAAGGATAAGGGCTTGGAACTGTCATTTATCGGTACAAATGATGAAGAACGTATTGTTCAGGATTCCAAACCAGGAGAGGCCAGCTCAGAGCCTCGCCATGGAGTTCTAAGTGGAATCGATGAGGATATGGATCCAAAATTAACTAATGCTGATAATGACGGAAAGCAAATTCTCACAGAATATTACAAAATTCTTCAAGAGAAGAGAGTTAAAATCCCTTTCCGTCTGAAGCCGATTGTTATGACTAGACATGGCATAATACCTCATCGCGAATATTACTTTAGCGAGCCTATGATCCAACGTCCTCTACATATTAGAAATGATCAGCATAAACCTGTATCGGGTAACGCCTGGAAAGAGTTGATGAAGAATATCAGATGGATAGATACTTTTACTTCATTACTGAATGGGTTTGAAGAAGTGGAGCGTTACTTAGACGACGCAGGAGAACATGGGGAGGAAGAGAAGAAGCTGAACAAAGCTCGTCGCAAGAATTTGGAGGACAATCTTGCAATTATTAATGAAGCTATTCTCAAGAATGCTCATGATATCAGTCGATCAAGCTTTGAATACAATGAGCAGATGGAAAAGCTCCATGATGAATCTAAAGCTGCATTCTTGAAGTACGCAGAGGCTCAATCACGATACGAAGAAGCCAAGAAACTGGTGGAATCGACGAATAGTAAATCCGCACGATCAGCTCTGAAGGCAGCGCAGTCCGCGGTGAAAGCGACCAAGGCAGTCTATCAGCTGAAGTTTAAAAATTATGCTGGTGCTCAAAAATATGCTGACCCCGATAAATTCAAGGGTCGACAGAGCAAACTCACTGGTAGAGGCCTCAGAGGCGCTGGTATTAAACCCCTCGAAGGTGTAGTACGTCGGTCGCGAACTTACAACCTGAAAGAAATCCAAGGCCTAGCAACCCCTTCCGCTTACGTTTACCGTCAGTTAGGGAGTAAGTACATTCGAATCCCCGATCTCGACTCTAAAACACTTGTCATTGTACAACCAAATCGCCGAAAACGCGGGCCGAAAATGCAAATCAGTGCCAGTCTTCAGGACCTGATTCGTACCCTCGCGTTCAAGCAACAAATCGATCAAGCAGCGTATGATAAGCTGAGTATCGACGATAAAAATTGCTATCACTCATCTCCAGTATAACTTTCACGATCGTCTTGAGGATCCACTAGAATCTCTGAAAGCTGAGTATGACAAGCTAAAAGGTGAGCTCGAATTGGGAAATGACAATCCTTCTATCATTAAGCTGTAACGACGCACCAACGTCACAGCCAGCGATGGCCATGACGTTGGTACCAATGCGTCCTACTTTCTTCTATTTCTTTCCTACTTGTCTTTGCTGACTGCCAACTATCTTCTTAAGTTGCCAATGAACGGCCAGGTAGACACACGCCTGACCGGAAGGCAATCACCATGTTTGGACGAGTATTGCCAAACATGGAGCTTCAATGACAGTCATTCTTTTTCATTTGAATTCACTATGGAGATTATGACCCGGTTCAAATGAACCGCGGTTCACTACTACGCTACGCTACTTCAAGATTCGACTCAAGGACTACTTAGAATCTAGTATAGTGAAATGCATATACTTACATAGAATACCAATGGAATGCTAACACTTCCTCGTAGCCGACAAACAACTAACCATTTCAATCTCACTTTCCAATTTACCTTCTTCGAGGCACATCAACTGCCTCCTACGCCTTACCTTCGAGTCCCCTTCGTTGGACTCTCGCCGCCCTCCTCCGCTTCGCTCCTCGCCACGCGACTCGTTCCTCGTCGCTGTTCCTCTGCGCCGTGCTCTCACCAGTCGTCACACAAGCAGCTTAAATCACTAAGTGTGGATATGTATTCTAACCGTCTGATTTCAGATTCAGAATTCGAGGATATTATAGTTCGTCTGATATAGAGCAGAACTTAGACGAACTTGTTTCATGTTCTTCTTTAACCCACGCATCATTTCAAGTTCTGGGGGCAGCTATGGAGATAACGCTGACCTTAATGTTGCGGAACTAAAAGCAATTATGAGAAATCTCATTATTCGCGATCGCCCGCAACAAACACAAGCTGCGGTTTGGGCAACTGATCTTGAAAAGTCCATCAAGAAGGTAGATGCTTCGACCCAAACAGAGGGTGGTCGTGTCTGGGCTTATCCATCTAGCAAGAAAAAAAAGACGGTCAAGACCTTTGCAATCTAATGCTTTGATGAATACATTGCCTATAGAGCAGAGCTTAGACGAAGTCAAGGTCTGCGACCTTAACAAAGTTATATCAGGTTATTGAATATTTTGGCTTCTAATTTTTTATACGAGTTTCATGATCAGAAATCTTAGTGTTAGCAGAGGCTAATTGACTTATCAAATCAGTAGGTGACGTTGATAAAGCATTGATTTTTTTCTGCTGTTCCAGTGCAAGTATATGGAGGTAGCAACATATCTTACTATAATCGACGCTGAGCTCAATGCCAGCTAGATCGACGGATGAATCCTCAACTACTAATGGAAAAAAGTTGATGACTGCTCCTAGATTATTCTTCAACAAATCTTGAGCTTTGTATCCTATTTGAAGTGGGACAGAACTATCTTGAGATTTGTATCGATATAGCTTTGGCCTGATAGAAAGCATTCCATTCGTTATTAAAGTATTATCAAGCGTATCAAAGAAATTATTACTTCTTGCATCGGAGGTAGTGTGAACCCCTGCGCTGGCTAAAATAGCCCCCGTCGCTTGGAGAGCTACAGCCACACTAGATACGGGGGCCAATCGTTGAAACCAAGCCACCGCTTTTCAAAAAGTAAGATACACCGTTTCCAACTGAATCAATAGTTTGACTTACATTGACAGTTACCTGCAATCCTGCGTTAGGCGTTGCTGTGCCAATACCTACTCTTCCAGCATTTGTTCCTCCCAGAATCGTCAATCTTCGAGAATTATTGGTCATGAGAACGAAATCATTATTCGATAACGTTCCAAAATACGCTCCATTGGTGCTAGTAGAATTCGCTCCATTATGCAGCTGTAAACCAAAGTTAACAGGCGACGAAGAATTAGATGATTCGCAGAATATTGGCATATCGTAACTAGTGGTGCCATCATTGAATGCGTTAGAACATTTAATATACATATTCCCACTTTTCAATGTTACTGAAGCAGATCCATACGTTCCATTAGTATAAGGCGTCGTTGAGTTAAAAATTAGTCGATTCTGAGAATTCACAGCTGTTAGCAATAGGTTACATCCATATGTAAATGATCCAGTAGAATTGCTATTGGCAACCAAATTTAGCGTATTAGTACTACAGTAGTATGGAATTGAGTTCCTTCACTCCCACCCCAGGCCTGTGTTTCTAGAAGGTATCCGTTAAACCACCCAGATTGATAATTCGTTGTGAAACCAACCAATTTATTATTAGCTCGAATAATTTCTTTGTACTCGGCTGAACTACAGAGACATGGGCGGAGCAGGATTAAATATTCCAAGCTTGAAAATTAAATGGCACTACTTTAGTCAAGATTATTACATTAACATCACTGAAGGGGCAGCTGGTGCCTCTCAAGCTGTGGTGCTTAACCCGACTAAAGATTTCAATGGAAATCGTAATCTCACATGCACTGGTACTATTACTGGAATAACCGGATTGGTGACAGCGTCACTGACGTGCGATACGATTTCTAAATCCGGAAATCAAGAAATGAATGCAACCACGCTCAATATCAACCCAACAACTCTTCAACTACGCGGCACTACGGTCAGTGTTTCTGCGGCGCAATTAAATTACAACCAAGTCATAACCTTAGGTACGTTTCAAGGTTCTAGATACATGACACTAGACGCTAATGGAATGGGGATTATGCCTTTAGGGTAAGTCAGCTCAAACTGCATTCGATTCTACGAAGGAACAGCGAACAAGGAGTTGTTATCGATTTATCGTGATAGCGACGACGGCGGTTTGGTTATACGCAGTCGATACAAAAATTGAGTCCTTTATTAACACTATTCAGGAGTTGATCAAACAGGGGTGAGCGGTACTACAGTAGACACAGATTTGATAGTATACCAACGGATGTGATATTTGATTGAGCACCAGTCATGATCGTACCGTAATATCCTGATGATGAGTTAACAGCCCCAGCAACATCTAGTTTATAGGCTTGGGATTGAGTACCGATGCCGACATTACTCGCTGAATTAATACAAAAGGATGGGGCTAATCCGATAAAACCGATACGAAATAGATTATATGTTGTTGAAGCGTCAGCAGCGTGTTAAAGAAGTCAGCGTACCAACTGATGTAATAGTAGTCTGAGATGGTGTTGCAATAGTACCAATAATTGAAGTTGCTGTTAGGGTAGACAAACCTGTAAGAGATCGTGATGCACCAGTAAATATCAGGTTTCCCCCAATAGTAAGGCCAGATAAAGTTCCTACAGATGTAATGTTTGTGTTTCAGACAATGTGACTGCCGACAAAGTCCCCGAAAGTGTTAGCGATACAATTCCACTTGTGATAGATCCGGTGCTGGATAGTACCAGTGCTTTCGAGTTTTGAGCAGTACCACCTGCAATCCCGAGAACGTAGTCCGGAGCTGACGTTATCGAAGACCCATTTACAGTCAAACTGGAGCAGCTGAGAGCTCCTATACCTGTGATATCTTTGTTAGCTCCTGGTACAAGAGCTACTCCTTGCGTTGCTGTGCCAGCCGTGATACCAGTAAGATATGTTAGTCGATAGTCGTTTCTTCCAAGATAAAGTGTCTGAGCGTAATCATAGGTTAGAAAGCCTTTCGCATCTAAGGAAAGAAGAGTCGGTCAATATCTTTAGCGTGGTGTTGTCTATGTTATGCATCAGCTATATCAAGATTGACTTTTTATCTGCGAAAAAATAATTAATTAGCTAAGTTCGGTTTCGGTGTTAGGTTCCCTTTCGACACTTTCGTTAAGTTCGTCTTTTGGCTTTCGCTTCCTGGATCTCTGTTCTTATCGTCGTAGCCTTTCTGGTACGCTAAGCGAGTCTCGCGCGTCTTCAGGTAGTAGCGCTTCTGAGCGGCTCTGATGCGCTCCTTGTGCAGTTGATACTGTTCAGGTGTGTATGTCATTGGACTTTATATTATACTAGAACATTTTATTTGTCAGAAATAAAAATAATTTTATTAATGCAGAATGCCGCAGCAAGAATCAGCTGAAATAACTCAAAGTAGGAATAGATCGAGCAACCTGGCTAGCCACAGCACGCGCCATCTCCAAGTCGGGACCTAACATACTGGCGATGTCATAATATCGTTCGATGCTCTCACGGATCCCACTACTCCCACTAGCCTCGCTGATGGACGGCAGCAACTGGGATAGCTTCTGACGCTTCACAGGTTTTTCAAAGCACGGAAGGCTGACCTCGGCACCTGCACTCGGTGACTGGTCAAGCAGAGTCCTAATTACCGCAAATGCTTCACCTGGCGCGATTAAGGTTGTAGTCTCTATGATGACACGGTCGTCGCTCTTCCTGGAGACCCAAAAGAATTGCCAATGGTTTGTCAAGTTCGTGAGCAGTGCCATCACTGATTCCGTAGCGATGATATCCAATGCAATCAATTCCGACAAAGCCTGGAACTCGGACGCTGTTGTCACCACCTTTTTCACTTCGATCAACATCCTCACTCCAGGCAAATGAGGCAAGTAATGTGGAAACTTCTGGGCTATATCACTCAGCACAATCATATCCGTGCGACCAGCAAGAACAATATCGCGACCAGGGACTTCAACGGTGAGGATGTTTACGCCTTTTTCCACACCAACCACGCAAAGCTTGTTATTCGTCAAGACATCGCCAATGTTGGCTACCACGTACTCACGATAAGGTTCCTTTTGCTGCTCCTCGGTACGGTCACTTTTCCACTTGAATTCCTTTGCTGGAGTTGGAACTCCACCGGCGAATTTAACTGTGTCCACAGGCGAAATCCGAATTTTCAAATCGTTCAAAAGGATGTTTCCCTTGGCTGAGTTCATTTCTGAGTGGACATATCGCGTACGCTTGGACAGCACAGTGTGCTCATACACTTTGTCGACCTTATCGAATAGACGATCCATCCTGGAAGTGTCACTCGCTGAACCACCAGCCCCATCTGGAACCACCACCAGCACGTGAATTTGCTCACTGGATGGAAGCTCCATGTTGTTCTTCGTGTAAAACCACGTTGTTAAGGTCTTTGAGCCTAGAATCGGTTCTCCGGCCGTCAGCGCATGGATGTAGTCATCAGATTCTCCTTCCACCAGCTTCAGAGCAGCCCGATGTTCGTCTGGGAGCCATTTAAAACTTTCCTCCTTCATCTCCTCCGCAGAAGGGCGGTAAACAGGGACGACCTCTTTGCCGCTCTCATCTTCGACGGGCTGCTTCGCCAGGAAGAGATGCAGCTTGTCTGCATCAACATCTTTGAAGTCATTCGGCTTCTTCGCCTTAATCACCTCCTTCAAGTCTCCCACCAGCTGGCTCGCGTCGATGTCCACAGGGAAAGCGCTTCCAGCCACACCAACGATCGCACAAACAAGCTTGACCATCTTTTCTCGAGACGGCAAGTTCTGGAATGAGGGAGAATTTCTGGCGTACTTAAGCGGAAAAGAAAGCGCGTGACAATGATTTTCAACCAATGATGAGACGCCACGTCGCGCTGGTCCGAACTAATTCTCAAGGTTGCGTCGTCAAAATAGCAGCTGCCTCGAAAGAACGTTCCAGGACTGGTCTCGCAGGTAAATTACGGAAAGTAAAAAAACTGCCAGCGTAATGTTCCATGTCGTACTACTGGGTGCTTTTGCGTATGCCTGATGCCGGGTTTCCAGATTCTGAAAAATTCAGGCGATTCTGCGGGGCCCAAAAAACTGAATTCGGAATTACTACAGCGATGGCGCTCTCTCGGAGTGAGTAATCGTTTGGCCTGGTTAAAAGCTTCGTACACTCTGGTTGCTTATACAAGTGTTTGGCCTTCTGTAGCCGCACAACTTTGTCAGTACAGCCATGTGTGTAATTGACGCACATGCTGCCGAGCTGTTCTGTGATACCGTACTGTACGTATTACGAAGTAGTACCGATATTAGTGATTGGATACTTTAAGAAGCATGTTTCCTGTTTATAATTTAAAAAAGAGTATGCAACCGCTATAACTAGTTTGCACTGCTCGCCACAATCGGGGTAGGAAGTTGAAGGTTGCTGCGCAACAGCAGTAGCGACTCAATAGCTAGGCCTTTTCGGTCGTCGTGGGCATCATGCTCTTGCTTGTGATCGGCCAAATAGTGCCACTCCATTCCTGCATGGATAAAAACATCTTAGAATATCGCATCCGCGTTATTGATTCACTAGATGATCTTCATACCGGGATGATCGGGCCCAGATCAACGTCGTCTGTATCCCAGCTGACGATTTTGTGCACTGCGGGAATCATGTGGTCGAACACAAACACAAGCGCCAGGGGCGTCGCCGAGCTCCATGGGTGTATGTGGCTTGTACATCATTCTCTTATGCTTTTCTCTCAAGTTTTGTTGGTCTTGGTCTGGATGACGCAAATTGGTAACTGAGTCTCAAAGGCACCCATTTCATTGACCACCATTCGTGATGAGCATGTGTAATTATTATAGCAGCATAGAAATGATTAGCGTCAACTTCAGCCTGCGAAAAACCCACTTGCCAATAGCCTCTTTTGTAGATCTCAAGAAGATCGTTCATTTAGCAACACATTGCGTCATCATCGCTTTAAGTTGTGACTGTTGCTGCGATGCTTAAAAAAAAACCTTCTTCAACAAAATATGGGAATTCGTTTTTTGCGTTGGTAGTGCCGTCTCGGTGGGCCATCGTGTCGTCGGACGCGAAGCGAACAGGTGACGACGGCGACCATTTTGAATCGCGTTGAAACAAGTGCCACGTCGGAGTCGTGCCAACTGGTACACCTCGGGAAGTATGTCGTATGACTCTCGCTTTTTCATAAAGGCTCTTTAGGTCGAGCGATCCAGGCTAAAAAGTCAATCGCCGTCAACTGACCGGTCCTGGAGCTATCTCCGATACAGTAGGCGTTGCCGACGACGAAACGCCTGACACAGTGACGTGTGCAGCATGTTGCCCTTCCGTGGTCCCGCGAATGGTGGCAATCCGCGATCAAGTTTATTGCATTCTGTTTCGTCAACGCTTTTCACCTTTTATCTCATGTTTATGTTGTAGAATATAGCGCTAATAATTACAAAAGCGACAACTTCAATTATGAAAATTCGGACGCATCTCGTCGATAACAAGGAGAAACATTGTGTCGCATTAGATCTACTCTATGGCGATACACCACACGCTACATATACAGTGTACACACCACCAGGTATTATTACCCCGTACACGACACTTCTGTCGTGACGACGAGAAAACGATGCGTCTGGAGAGACGCGTTTGCTTGAAGTTCAAAAGTGACCTCACAGTTTTCCACGTAAGCTGAAGTTGATGTCCGTAGCTGAGACACAGTCGAGCGTCCCGCAATGCAGTCTCTATGCTACGGGACGCAAAAGAACGCCGCGATCCAGAAGGTCGACGTGTACTAATTCACAAAGCTGCCGTCTTCAGACTCAGTTACCAATTCCCGCCAAGACCAACAAGACTCCGAAGAGAAGAACACTACTTCAAGAGAATGCTGTACAGACCACACACACCTATGGAGCTCGGGGATGCCGTGATAGGCCACATCACGAGTGCATTCGTGCTTGTGTTCGGCTTTATGGTCCCCGCTGTACACAGCGTTGTTAGCTGGGAGATCCCATCGTTCCGGTACGATAAACTGCACCACTGACAAATCGGCTGGACTAACGTCAAAATTATGTTTAATTAAAGAAATGGGCTGGAGACATAAGCCCAGTCAGCAAAAACAAGACGCTCGATTCGCTGCCCCGCCACTAATTTGGCTTAGCTCGTGTTGGGTACTGGTACTGTTTCACTGCGCGACGACGGTACCATCAGCGCAAGGAGTCTGAATCAACTCGACCTTAACAGCGAGTGCCCGCTTACATACTGCTTTAATTTATACTTTTTAAACATGCGCTGCTTTGGCCCTGTAGCACCTAAAAAATGTTGTTGTGCTTTTTTGAAGAGCTAATTTAAGTACTCTACAAAAAAGCGCTTTCGAAAACGGCATCTTAAAAAAAAAGCAATAGGAGCTTTGATGTCGCTTTTAAGTCTGACGTTGAAAAGTGCTCGCTTAACTGAGGGTCGCTCTTAACCACGCCATGGCACAAAAGCTGTGATCCGATTGGATGAGCGCTTGCTAGGGCTAGAGTTTAAAGTAAATTAAATGACAGGAAGTGCCACGGACATTCGCAAGTGTCATGGCAAGGGGCAATTGCCATGTGCCATGCTACTTTTATTTGCATTAATGTATATTTTAAAAATAGTTTTCATGATGGCACAGTGGCAGGTCTATTCGTAACCACGCCATGCCATGGCTCAATCTCTAGTGCCATGGTATGGCACACGTGGCAGTGGCTAAGAGCCACCCTGAGAAAAAAGCTTTCTGTTTTTCTAAGAGCACTTTGATTTCGAAACACTTTTTTTAATGACATTTTATCAAATCATTGCGATAAAAAATAAAAAGGAATTCTAAAGGTGTTAAACAAAGCGTTTCTTTTTGAAAAAACAACGACTCTTAATTATTTTGGCTTTCTAATATGATCAAATATTAATTGAGGCCTTTTTTCGAAAGCGTTGAAAAATCGAGCTCTTACCAAACGCTTTTCGTTTAATGGTCAGCCAGCCATCCGTCAAACCGACGTCTACCACAAACATCAAGATGACCGACTCCGCCGGTGCGAAAATGAACGCTGCGACCATCGCCGAGCCCTTCAGCTTGGCCGTGCGCCAGTACATTGAGCAGGACATGGGTGGCGTGGGTCCCAAACTCGTGGGTTTGCTGGCTCACGGCCCAAGAAGTACGCCGAGGGGACGGGCAAGGCCTGTGCACGCGACGGCATCCGCTACGAGCTGCGCGAAGTGCCCAAGGACGAGCTGCTGGAGGCTTTGGAGAAGGCCAACAAAGACTCGGATGTGCACGGTATTCTCGTGTACTACCCGTGCTTCGGCGCCTTCCCGAGCTTCTTCGGTGGCACCATGGACGATTTTTTGCGCGACAGCGTCAGCATTAAGAAGGACGTGAAAAGACTGTGCCAATTCTACCGTGGCAACTTGTACCGTAACATCCGCTACGTAGACGACGAGAAGACGCAAAAGTGCGTGCTGCCTTGCACACCTTTGGCAATTGTCAAGATCCTCGAACACCTTGGCGTTTATGACAAGACCAAGCCTACTGGCGACCACTTGTCAGGTGTTAACATCACGGTTGTTAACCGTAGTGACATTGTAACAGCGAACGTCTCCTACTCGCTCACTTGCAGAGGTCGTGTACGATGTCTGGACAGTGAGTACGACGGAAGAAGTAAGCGTTAACACACTACTCGCCCCACACTTGGCAGATTGGGAATTGCTGGAGCTCCACCCTTGGTGGACTCCGTTAGAAATAAAAATATCAACCAAGTATCTAACGGGCGAGTGACTACCAATACTAAAAAGACTTCTGGTTTCTGAGACTGCGTCGTCCAGGTCTCATACTCCCCTGAAACTGGAAGTCTTCCTTAGCTTGTTTGCGCGTCATCTGGGTCGGATTGTTGTTCTGGTTCTTCATCTGTATCCCCATCAACTTGAGTACACAGGCATTCGACACCAAGCTACTTTCGATGTTGGCGAAACTTGCCCTTACCCAATGGCTTGGTTAAGGCATCAGCAGGCATGACCTTAGACGGCATGTGTTTTACCACAATGTAACCAGCATCGACATAGTCAATAACCTTGTATATCACTAGATCTAGACACTTGATCTTGTGATGTCCGCTGGAATGTGTCATGACCGGAACAGCTGCAGCATTGTCCGTCCAGAGAAGAGCTGGAAGCTCGACAGGAACTTGTAGTTCGGCTAACAAGTTTTGTAGCCATCGAATTCGATCTGCACAGCAGCTGGCTGCTGTGAGCTCAGCACTGCATGTATCTTTAACTGCACTGGGCTGTAGCTTACTTTGGTATGCTACAACACATCCACCAAGTGTTACAACTTGGCCAGTAACAGATCGACGAGTGTCCATATCATTGCCGAGGTCAGCATCAGCATATCCAGCGATAGAAAGATTGCCCTTTGCAGAAACGTTTGGTAGCACCAATCCATAGGAACTAGTCCCCTTCAAATACGTAAGAGCGCGTTGAGCCAGTCCAAAATGTTCCTCTGTATAACAGTCAAGAAACTTGCTCAAGACACGAACCGCGTTCGCGATATCGGGTCGCGTACAACGCACCAAATACTGTAGGGAACCAACAATTTGACGAAATGGTAGATCACTTCTGTTTACGTCAGGTCCGTAGGGTTTGCTGGGTCTCATAGGTTTTACTTTTGGGTCCATTGAAGTACGGACCACACGAGCAGTGTGATCGCCATATTTTTCCACAATGTGTCGAATGTACGATTCTTGTGACAACGTGACTCGTGTCGGCTCCACTTTTACATTCATGGCCAGCAAGAGGTTGATCTCCCCTAAGTCCTTTAGCTTAAATTCACTCTTCAACTGTGAAATTAGCCACGTAATACCCTCATTTTTAGCCGCAATAACGACATCATCAACGTAGACTGTAAGGAAGATAGGAGAGTCGTCGACCCACTTGACGTAAACGCCATCTGCAATTATGCTGGATTTGAAACCAAGCTTCACTAGATATCTCTCAAAGTTGCGTTCCAGATCGGAGGAGCTTGCTTTAAGCCATATAAGCTCTTCTTCAACAAGCACACACGTCCAGTGCCATCGTCGAACAACTCTGGTTGCTCCATATACACGTCGACATCCATCTCACCGTTTAGAAATGCCGTAGTGAAGTCAATTTGGCGAAGTTTCGGGTCATAGTAGAATGCGAGCACAATGACAACACGGATTGCCTCCATGCTCACAACTGGAGAGTATACTTCCCAATAGTCTGAACCAACCACTTGCTCGAAACCCCGGAGAGTAAGTCGAGCTTTGTAGCGTACAATTTCTCCGTTTTGATTCCTTTTGATGACAAACACCCAGCGACTGGTCATGATCTTAGTGTCCGACGGACGGTTCACTAAAATCCACGTATGATTCGCTTGTATGTCAGAGATTTCCGTTTGCAAAGCTTGCCACCACTTATCACCATCAGGACCTGGAAGCGCTGCACGAACTGACTTGGGCAGCTTGTCCGTAGTTGAGATGAAGTAATTGGCAAGCGAATAGCCATGTAGCCTTACGTTTGGACGACGTGTACGTGTTGATCTGCGAAGCGTAACAATTGGGTCTTTGGTGTGTGTTTTCTGACGTCGCTTAACTTCAACCAAACCCGGTTGTCGCTTCTTTTCAACGTGTTTTGTACATCTCGTATCATTCTCATGTCCATCGACACGAATTATAGAAGTGGAGTCACAATTTGGAGTATCATAAGTCTGGGCCAGCTCCCCTGTTCGTCTGCGTTTTGTTGGACCTGAGTTGATATTATCAAACTCAAGCTCCCCCGCTCTTCTAACTTTCGTCTCTTCCACTACATCGCCTCCAACCTTAGCATCCATAGGACCGACTTCATCGGAGCTATGCAATGCCAGTGCAGTTTCATCGCTGCTACAGGAGCTCGAGTAGTCATGAAGAGGAAGTCTTACATACGGGATTGAAACAGGTAGCACCACACCAGGCTTCTTCGCGTAGAACTTGTCAAGCAACTGATCCACATAGTCAGCCGCCAGTGTCCTCTGTTCGCGAAACTTTACGTCACGAGACTCCACAATGTGTCCGGTAACAAGATCGAGGACACGATATCCAGTCGTGGATTTAGGATATCCTAGAAACAATGCCTCTTTCGCTGTCGTATCTTGTTTACCTTTCCGTCTTTGCTTAGGGACGAAGTACGTTGCAGCAGAGCCCCACACACGTAGACCAGATACATCAGGTACACGACCTTCAAATAACTCGTAAGGTGTACTGCCTTTTATGGCTTTGGATGGTGAGAAGTTGCGTATCGTTACCACAAACTTGAATGCCTCTCCCCATAGTTTTGGTGGAAGTCCACTGGTTACGAGGAGAGCGCGAACAGATCGCAGTACTACACCATTCATCTTTTCGACGAGACTGTTTTCTTCGGGTGTATACGTATTTGTATACAGCGGACGAACTCCATTGTCTCGGAGGACTTGTTGTAGCTTTTGATTTACAAACTCAGTTCCTTGATCAGACCCCAGGAATCTGACAGGTCGCTCACATTGCTTCAGCTGTAAGATCAACGTCTTCAAGTTGTCTGTACATTGAGACTTTTGACGGAGTAAGAAGCCCCATAGGTATCGTGAGTATTCATCCTCCACGAGCTGAAACATCACGTTTCCAGCAACCGAAACCTCACCATAGTGACAGACATCGGTCATCAGTTTTTCACAACACCTTATTGATCGACATGGAGACACATTCTTGTATGACATTCTTCGCGATTTTGCTAATGTACAGCTTAGGCAATCCATCGCATCTCTAGTGCGCTCACTAGGAGACATCGTCATGCCTGAAACCATCTGATCACGATGGAGTTGCTGCAATGCTGCAAAATTCACATGACCAAAGCGAAGATGCCACCGAAATATCGATTCACCTCCAGCCACAAATGATGCAACTACTTGAGGTGAATTACACAAACCACGAGTGCGATAGTAACCTCGACTCTTGACAAACACTATTGCTGTCGGACCCTTCCATAATAGCCGCCTTGGAGGTCCGTCCTGAGGATACTGTGACTCACATTGCCAGCCTTGCTCTTCAAGTGCATTAACACTTAGCAGATTAACGTGACATCCAACAACATTACGAACTCCAGTAAGAACGCAATCAAGCGCTTCTCCAGTTTCGCCACGTCTATCTTGTGTGGATAGGAAAGATACAGGCAATTGAGACACCAAATGTTCCGTTGTTACTTCTCCTGTCCACGATTCATGTGGCGTGTTCGTCTCCACGTAGTGCGGGAGCTGTGTCATAAGTGACCGGTCAGCGCAGGTATGCGTAATAGCTGCTGTGTCTAATATCCACTCCAATGAATTAGAGGTATCAAACGTCGACAATAATGTAGACCCAGTACTTGACACAGCACAAGTATTTTCAACACGACCGATCATTCCCAATGGTAACGGCTGAGGAGGTCCACCTTTGTTTCCCCCATATCCTCTAGAGCTATCCCCAGAATTGTTGCCACACTTTGCCTTTTCAGCATCTACGTTGCCGTGCTTCAGATCAAATTTGAGCTTACGACACTCAAATTTGTGATGGCCTTCTCTATCACAATAGAAGCACTTGCCCTTCTTTCGTTTACCAGGACCAGACTTTTGATTGGCTTTGCTTCCTGCTTCACTGGATTTAGCTCCACGAGATTGTGCTCCACTGGGTTTAACCCAGCTAATATGTTTACTAGATTTGTCACAAGTTTTCTGTTTCTTAGCCACGTGCATGATCTGAGTTTCCCTCTTTCTCATCGCGGACGATCTCATCCATCTCGGTCTCGGACTTCAGTGTGTTCAAGACTTGCTGCAGAGTGGGTCGGGACCCGGGAGCTATGATGCGAGAAAACTGACGCACGACATCTCTGTGTGTCTGCACTACTCCCATGAGAATCACGTCCACAGTGAGATCATCATCGATAACTCGACCCAGATTAGCCAACGCACGACGTGTATCGTGAATTTCCTGAAGCCAAGAATCCATCGTCTGCTCACGAGTGTAAGCTGCGTGGAAGAATTGCTTCAATACCCACACGTAATTAGAAAACTCACGCTTAGTATGGTGTGCTTCCAGATCTTCCGACATTTCCTTGCCAGTTGGAAGATCACACATACGCTCAGCGTCTTCAACTTTAGCACCTCGAAACAACGTATCTTTCACAAAGAAGTCCAACATATCGTAGCGCTGTTGAAGTTCCCCATTTACAATCGGACGCTGTACGGATCCATCGATCAGACCCCAAGCATTAAGTCGATGTAAATAGGCCATAACTTGAGCGCGATAGAGGTTAAAGCTTCCTGCCATTTTTGGTGGGTTTTTGTTCACATCCAACGCTAGGTTAGGCGGTGGCAATGGTATCCTTCGTTGTTGTTCTTCATTAGCATGCAACCTCGCTGGAGCGTTCACCACCGGAGTTCCAGTCAAAATGAGTGTTGAAGTTGGTGAGCTCAACGCAGAAACAGACTGCGGCTGTGGAGACTGAAGGACAGGCATCCCGCCAGCACCACCAGCCAACGGACCTACCGGTCCAGCCGCTACTGACGCTGCAGGCGCTGATACAGCCATCATCCGTCGCGACGCGGTCGGAGACGGAGTACCAAGTAAGTCTGACATCAAAGGCAGCGTCCACGACACCGTCAGCGTTCACGTAAGTTCTGGAAGTTTACTCTAATTTTGGGCTCATAACCCTAACAGCGAACGTCCCCTACTCGTTCACTTGCAGAGGTCGTGTACGATGTCTGGACAGTGAGTACGACGGAAGAAGTAAGCGTTAACACACTACTCGCCCCACACTTGGCAGAAGGGGAATTGCTGGAGCTCCACCCTTGATGGACTCCGTTAGAAATAAAAATATCAACCAAGTATCCAACGGGCGAGTGACTATCAATACTAAAAAGACTTCTGGTTTCTGAGACTGCGTCGTCCAGGTCTCATACATTGTCGGCCGCCCATTGGCTGCTATGCTTGCGAATGACGGCGCTGACGTGTACAGCGCCGACATTTACTCGCTGTACCTATTCCGTCGCGGTAAGCTCATCCCGAGCGAAGAGACGCAGGAGACGGCGTGTAAGAAGTCTCGTGTCATCATTACTGGCGTCCCCGTTAAGAGCTACAAGCTGCCGCTTGAGTGGGTCAGCGAAAACACGGTCATCATCAACGTCGCGTCCTTCAAGAACGTGGACGAGGCCGAGCTGCTTAAGATAAAGGGCGTGCAGTACGTGCCACTGGTGGGTAAGGTCACGGTGGCCATGCTCGAGCGCAACCTGCTGCGTCTGTACGAGAACTTCCACTGGAAGCCTAAGAAGGTCTGGCAGTAAGAGTGTGGATGAGGATAGAGAGAACACCTCGCTTACCGCTAAAGTACATATATCTTCCCCGTTACAGGGAAATTCACAGCGTGTGCAGTACCGTAATACGCTAACTCCATCCAATTACACTTAATAGCGCCTATGCTGACTCCATTATCTCTACATGCACTAAACTGGACGCTGTGACTCTATTCTGGTCGCTCACGGCTTTCGCTCCGAGTGTGTGCGGCCCCACGCCGAGTCCACGCAGCAGCATATTGCCATCGTCCACGTGGGTTTTCTTCAAGTAAATGTCGTCATCAATCAGCAACTCGAGAGTTTGTACATTCATGGCGGTGTACTCGAGGACAATAGACTGATGTCGTTCGAAGATAGCACCATCCAAGGGAGACGTTAGTGATAGGTGTACCTCGTCCTCAATAGAGGGAGTGGGTGGCTTTCGGACGTAGACATCTTTCTTGTATGTCGTGAGCTCTTCGATTAGCCCAGGAATGGGGATAGTAACTTCGAGATGAAGCTTAAATATCCCGTCGTGTGTGAATTTTCGGAGAGGAATCGACAGTGCGATTGAGCACTTCAGTATCGTCGTCTTCGCTTTCAAGTGCAAGAAATCCTATTTCCGACGTGAAAACCTCGTCGTCCAAAAATAATTCGTATCGAAAAACCTCGGCGCCATACAAATGCAGAGCTTCAGTGGGAAAGTTGGCAAGTTGCCACTCGAATGAAACACCTTGTGGCGTGATTATTGAATTTCCCACGGGGCTCACAATGTGCACGGAAACATTCGAGATATCGTACGCCGAGAACAGCTCCTCGTAGTTCGATAAGGGGAACACTACAGGGTGAAAGAAGCTGTACACACACGCAAGGAGGTACGCAACTAACACCGTGGCAGCTCCTCCCACAAACAGAAGCTCTTGCTGGGTGGGATCACCATTATTTCGCTTCATCTTGGTCTCCGTCAAAAGTCCCTTGCTCTTTGCCACCGCTTGATTTCCCGTCGACTCTGGACGTCCCTTAGCCACAGCCTTCGAGCTCTTATTTTCCCTCTCCGGCGGTCTTTTATCTTCTTGTTGCACGCCATCGTCTGAATCTACATTCGGATCAGCACAGTCGTCCTCGTGCCCCGCCTCGGCGATGTGAGTGCTCTTGCCTTTCATGCTGTTTTTCGATTCCGGATCTTTCATGCAAATCTCCTGCTCGATTGCCTCCGGATGCGGAGTGTCTGCCGAATTGCCATCATCCTCCGACTCGCACGAGGTCACCTCCGATGTGATAGTGTCTAAGAGCTCTTGGGCCTGTAAGTACATGAACTCACTACCATTATCACTTGTTAGGATATCCACTTTGTGGAGACGAACAAACGCTTTAAGCGCTACTAACACAATTGCTGCCGTTTTGTTTCGTAAGAGCTTTGCGTACCCCAGCCTTGAGTTGATGTTGATAGCAGTCAAAATTGGCCGTTTCTCCCAAAACGCAAGATCAATTTGCCACGAGTTGGGGTTATGCGAAGCTATTTTGAAACCATTGAATCTCTTCTTTTGCTCCTGAAATCGTTGAATATCGGGCTGACTCCCATACCAATCCTTTACTATTTTGAAAGTTATCTTAGGATTCAACTCCTTTGCTTTCTGATACAGAGCTTGAGCTCCTATAAAACCGGTTTTTGGGTCATAGTAGAGTTTCTTTAATAGCGCGTCCATGATCTATATTTACATTAAAAAAAATCCCAGTGGCTAGCTGCTAAAATTACAAGTGGTTCAGTCGTGATACCATCATCAAGTACTTGACGTTTGTCATAGTAGTAGTTAAGCGCTGTTTTGGTTTGAGTATAGGTGATGATAGACTTGGCTTCTTTCGATAGTCTGAACCCCTTGTTTGTACCTTGTAGCATGATGCGATCCCGTACGACAGTCTCAAACCCATCAGGATTAAGAACACCATTGTTTCGACCACTTCCCTGTTGAATACCCTTCGCTGAAACCTTTACTTTGTATGTCTCATCGGGTAGGTAGCAAATATAGTTCTTACTCGATAGTGAGACCATAGCATCACCTGACCATTCATCTTTGAACAAACCAGGCGTACGGCGATCAAACTTAGCTACCTCAGTGTTGTAGTCACGTGGAAACCAATCGTATATACGCTCCTTGAAGTATGTTCGTAGCTCAGGCTTAATACAGTCTTGAAATGGATTATCACAGCTGAAAGCGATATAAGCCGAATCAGTGTCCATCTCCTGATACTGGAAGTCAGAGCGATCGAAGTAGAAATTTATGCAGTCATAGTAAAACTGAAGCATGCGTAGCTTAGCAAGCTGATAGATAGCAATCGACAAATGGATTGGGTTCTTATTATTGAGTCGGCGCTTCTTTCATCGTGATCTCACACGCATCATTAAGCTCCTCGAGACCATGGGACGTAAAGTGTTCGATCTTGTTCTTAATAGCTTTGTCACTCGACTCATACTTAACCTCTTTGTGCTTGCTCATAGCCATGCCAGATCGACCAAAAGCACTGTTGCCTACCAGTTTCACCATCTCGGCAATCATAGCCTTCGACTTATCAACATCACCCTCTCGCCGGGCGTTTGATACAGCCTCCATAAATGGAGCAAAAGCTTTATGGGAGCTCGCTTTTATGAAGCTGTAAATCTTGGTGATCTCCAAACCATGAGAGAGATACTACTTCAGCAAAGATGCGTATCTGAGAATCTTTTCACCAAAGTAGCTACCAAATAGCGTGCGAGCTGGTTTTGCTCGGCTTTGCTTGCGCGCCTCATTGTGTTCGAACATGTGCTTACCAATGACGCTCTCATTCGTACAGTCGATCAGTACATTCTTGAAAATTGGAGTCATCTCACCAAAGTACTGTTTAAGGTATTCTGGTGTTCGAATATCACATTCAAGAAAGCCGAATACTTTGTCTGCTTTGATGTCATCGATGATACCATCATACGCTTCAACCGTAGTCAATCGACCGCATGGCATCTCATTACCAAGGGCCCATAGGTATAGAGCGTTAGCGTCGTATCCGATAATTTTCTTGCAGATCTTACCTCCACGAATCTTCGTCTCGTTTCGCTTAGCATACCTGTTGAATATAGTTGATGGTCTTGTTAGCTTTCATTTTCCCGTAAATCTCATATTCCTCCTTGTCAATCGAAAACACCAATCTGTCTGCGTTAAAATCAAGCAGTGTCTTGTATCTGAACCCCCTAAGAGACATATCTTTTCGAGCGGTGTTGCATGAAATGCAGCTGATTAAGATATTCCCATCAGTGTGCCCAAGATTGTTATTGATTCTATCAGCGGAAGCGGTATCAGCAGTCAGCTGACAATAGCATAATCCACACAGATACTTTTGCTTTTGCAGCAATGTATTCACGTGCTCGAGCGTCATACCAAATTTTCGTTTTGCCTTAGCAACCTGACTCTTGTAGCCAGCCATGCGCTTCGCTGGAAATCGGAATGCGTTAGCAGGCTTCTTATCCGGATATTGGAGATTATTGAAGCAGGTCTGATACATAACCTTCTCTGAAAGACCAGGTAGGGGCACTCCATCCGCAAACATATCCAGATCGAAGCGCTTTAAAAAGCTCTCGCTGAGCCTTGATAGCTTTGGTGAAAGGGACTACGTCGAGATTATTGTACCAGATCAGTAGGTCTTTGATCGATTTCATCTCGTGGTAATCCCACACGAACTTCACTCGTTCGTAGTCATCGCTCGTGATGCTCGTTCCACGGAGCTTACTATCAAAAGCTGACTTAGGTGGGATAGTAGTCTGCTTTAGAACATTGAACGCGGTGATGTACTCGTAAGGGAAAAGACCCTTACCAAGACCACAGACACATCTAATTTTGTCATCGCATTTGCAGCCACCGAGATATGTTGTAAGATACTTGTCGTAGCTGGTACCAGCTGGTACATAGTTAGTGATATCAAGCATTTTCATGTCCGATGTAGCAATGCACATGTAGCTGGGGTTCTTGATGACAGATTTGACGTTGTCGGTACCAATTACGGCAAACAAATCTTTCTTAATCAAGTTAATATCATATCGACCAGAATTGAAGCCGAATACTGGTACCTGGTCAAGCTGCTGTTTCAGCTTCCCATAATCAGACCTTTGCTTACCAATAACAAGACTGCGGTGAAAGTCAAAGAAGCTGGCATACTTTCCCTCCTCTTCAATCCAACTCTCCACATCAGACATCTTGTACTTTTTATCAGAATTAGCGCCTGGGACTTCCATACCTGTCAGACCATGTGCATTGATGATTTTTCGTAGAAGCGACATATATTTATTGACATTGTACTGCTGAATCTTAACCGATACATCACCAATGTAATTGAACATTTCGGTAAGTAGCATCTTTGGATCGTTATTTACAAAGCAACGCACCCCCTCGGTTATACTATCAGCTACTGATACCGACACAGGAATGTGTTCGTTCGTGAAGACAGTATTCTTCCCGTGTTGAGTCGCGGTAATCTTAAGAATGGCCTCAAAGTCATAAACGATGAAGTGATCGATGTACTGGTCAGTATTCCTGATTGAATACTTCGTAAGCAGTGATCGTATTACGTTCTGAGCTGGTTTGTAGATAGTTGGCTCAGCTGGGAAGCTTTCGATATTCACGAGCTCACATTGATTCTTTTTGTGATTTTTTACTTTTTCAGCGCTGACGAAAACCACTTCACACTTAGGGCATTGATACTTAGCCTGAAGCATGTCAATGTTCTTGATGTAAAGAGCATGATTCTCGAGCGATAAAATATCCATAGCTTCATACCCTTGTCCGATCTACGAATGCATTCTACATTTCCGGAAGCTACATCCATGCTATATACGCTAATACCGAGTTGGAAGCAGTCCTCAACCTCATCGAGCTGTAGTAGGTCAATAGGCTTGAAACTTCTAAATGGACTCAGCGTATACTTCACCCTCTTGAAAGAGCAGTAGCGCTTGAATACCTCCTTCACCTGAGCCTGAATTCTGCGAGGATCCTTCTTAGGGCTCTGGAATGTATGCCAGGCGATATAGTGGAAGACGCACTTGTTGTTGGTCGTAGGGAAGTTGATTACATGCTTGTTTTCGCGGATAATCTTAGGAATAACAGCGTCGCTATCCCCAAGAGCATGGTCGCGATGGTAGACGAAAATCTTGAATGCAGTGATCGCCTTAAGCTTATATCCCGAGCTGGGATAGTTCAGCCCAAATAGACGTGGCTCGCTATAAGGTGGGCGTCGTCAAATCAACGTCTTTTAGCTCTCACCGGTTGGGCGGTTCTAAAATTACCCTAAGATCGAAAAGACGTTGCTTTCGCTCTCAAGGTTGCGTCGTCAAAATAGCAGCTGCCTGGTCTCGCAGGTAAATTACGGAAAGTAAAAAAAACTGCCGGCGTCATGTTCCATGTCATACTACTAACGTTTTCGTGGGAAATGCCTGATGCCGAGTTTCCAGATATTGAAAAATTCAGGCGATTCTGCGGGGCCCAAAAAACTGAATTCGGAATTACTACAGCGATGGCGCTCTCTCGGAATGAGTAATCGTTTGGCCTGGTTAAAAGATTTGTACACTCTGGTTGCTTATACAAGTGTTTGGCCTTCTGTAGCCGCACAACTTTGTCAGTACAGCCATGTGTGTAATTGACGCACATGCTGCCGAACTGTACTGTGATACCGTACTGTACGTATTACGAAGTAGTACCGATATTAGTGATTGGATACTTTAAGAAGCATGTTTCCTGCTCATAATTTAAAAAAGAGTATGCAACCGTTATAACTAGTTTGCACTGCTCGCCACAATCGGGGTAGGAAGTTGAAGGTTGCTGCGCAACAGCAGTAGCGACTCAATAGCTAGGCCTTTTCGGTCGTCGTGGGCATCATGCTCTTGCTTGTGATCGGCCAAATAGTGCCACTCCATTCCTGCATGGATAAAAACATCTTAGAATATCGCATCCGCGTTATTGATTCACTAGATGATCTTCATACCGGGATGATCGGGCCCAGATCAACGTCGTCTGTATCCCAGCTGACGATTTTGTGCACTGCGGGAATCATGTGGTCGAACACAAACACAAGCGCCAGGGTGATCTGACCCAGCACGGCGTCGCCGAGCTCCATGGGTGTGTGTGGCTTGTACATCATTCTCTTATGCTTTTCTCTCAAGTTTTGTTGGTCTTAGTCTGGATGACGCAAATAGGTAATAACTGAGTCTCAAAGGCACCCATTTCATTGACCACCATTCGTGATGAGCATGTGTAATTATTATAGCAGCATAGAAATGATTAACGTCAACTTCAGCCTGCGAAAAACCCACTTGCCAATCGCCTCTTTTGTAGATTTCAAGAAGATCTTTCATTTAGCAAAGCGATATACACATTGCGTCATCATCGCTTTAAGTTGTGACTGTTGCTGCGATGCTTAAAAAAAATCTTCTTCAACAAAATATGGGAATTCGTTTTTTGCGTTGGTAGTGCCGTCTCGGTGGGCCATCGTGTCGTCGGACGCGAAGCGAACAGGTGACGACGGCGACCATTTTGAAGCGCGTTGAAACAAGTGCCACGTCGGAGTCGTGCCAACTGGTACACCTCGGGAAGTATGTCGTATGACTCTCGCTTTTTCATAAAGGCTCTTTAGGTCGAGCGATCCAGGCTAAAAAGTCAATCGCCGTCAACTGACCGGTCCTGGAGCTATCTTCGATACAGTAGGCGTTGCCGACGACGAAACGCCTGACACAGTGACGTGTGCAGCATGTTGCCCTTCCGTGGCCCAGCGAATGGTGGCAATCCGCGATCATGTTTATTGCATTCTGTTTCGTCAACGCTTTTCACCTTTTTTTTCATGTTTATGTTGTAGAAGTTAGCGCTAATTACAAAAGCGACAACTTCAATTATGAAAATTCGGACGCATCTCGTCGATAACAAGGAGAAACATTGTGTCGCATTAGATCTACTCTATGGCGATACACCACACGCTATATATACAGTGTACACACCACCACCAGGTATTATTACCCCGTACACGACACTTCTGTCGTGACGGCGAGAAAACGATGCGTCTGGAGAGACGCGTTGCTTGAAGTTCAAAAGTGACTTCACAGTTTTCCACGTAAGCTGAAGTTGATGTCCGTAGCTGAGACACAGTCGAGCGTCCCCGCAATGCAGTCTCTATGCTACGGGACGCAAAAGAACGCCGCGATCCAGAAGGTCGACGTGTACTAATTCACAAAGCTGCCGTCTTCAGACTCAGTTACCAATTCCCGCCAAGACCAACAAGACTCCGAAAAGAAGAACACTACTTCAAGAGAATGCTGTACAAACCACACACACCTATGGAGCTCGGGGATGCCGTGATAGGCCACATCACGAGTGCATTCGTGCTTGTGTTCGGCTTTATGGTCCCCGCTGTACACAGCGTTGTTAGCTGGGAGACCAACCTCAGTCCCATCGTTCCGGTACGATAAACTGCACCACTGACAAATCGGCTGGACTAACGTCAAAATTATGTTTAATTGAAGGAATGGGCTGGAGACATAAGCCCAGTCAGCAAAAACAAGACGCTCGATTCGCTGCCCCGCCACTAATTTGGCTTATTAATAGCTCGTGTCGGGTACTGGTACTGTTTCACTGCGCGACGACGGTACCATCAGCGCAAGGAGTCTGAATCAACTCGACCTTAACAGCGAGTGCCCGCTTACATACTGCTTTAATTTATACTTTTTAAACATGCGCTGCTTTGGCCCTGTAGCACCTAAAAATGTTGTTGTGCTTTTTTGAAGAGCTAATTTAAGTACTCTACAAAAAAGCGCTTTCGAAAACGGCATCTTTAAAAAAAAGCAATAGGAGCTTTGATGTTTTTTTTAAGTCTGACGTTGAAAAGTGCTCGCTTAACTGAGGGTCGCTCTTAACCACGCCATGGCACAAAAGCTGTGATCCGATTGGATGAGCGCTTGCTAGGGCTAGAGTTTAAAGTAAATAAAATGACAGGAAGTGCCACGGACATTCGCAAGTGTCATGGCAAGGGGCAATTGCCATGTGCCATGCTACTTTTAATTGCATTTATGTATATTTTAAAAATTGTTTTCATGATGGCACAGTGGCAGGTCTATTCGTAACGACGCCATGCCATGGCTCAATCTCTAGTGCCATGGCATGGCACACGTGGCAGTGGCTAAGAGCCACCCTGAGAAAAAAGCTTTCTGTTTTTCTAAAAGCACTTTGATTTCGAAACACTTTTTACAATGACATTTTATCAAATCATTGCGATAAAAAATAAAAAGGAATTCCAAAGGTGTTAAACACAGCGTTTCTTTTTGAAAAAACAACGACTCTTAATTATTTTGGCTTTCTAATATGATCAAATATTAATTGAGGCCTTTTTTCGAAAGCGTTGAAAAATCGAGCTCTTACCAAACGGTTTTCGTTTAATGGTCAGCCAGCCATCCGTCAAACCGACGTCTACCACAAACACCGACTCCCTCAGTAAGGCCGGTGCGAAAATGAACGCTGCGACCATCGCCGAGCCCTTCAGCTTGGCCGTGCGCCAGTACATTGAGCAGGACATGGGTGGCGTGGGTCCCAAACTCGTGGGTTTGCTGGCTCACGGCCCAAGAAGTACGCCGAGTGGACGGGCAAGGCCTGTGCACGCGACGGCATCCGCTACGAGCTGCGCGAAGTGCCCAAGGACGAGCTGCTGGAGGCTTTGGAGAAGGCCAACAAAGACTCGGATGTGCACGGTATTCTCGTGTACTACCCGTGCTTCGGCGCCTTCCCGAGCTTCTTCGGTGGCACCATGGACGATTTTTTGCGCGACAGCATCAGCATTAAGAAGGACGTGGAAGGACTGTGCCAATTCTACCGTGGCAACTTGTACCGTAACATCCGCTACGTAGACGACGAGAAGACGCAAAAGTGCGTGCTGCCTTGCACACCTTTGGCAATTGTCAAGATCCTCGAACACCTTGGCGTTTATGACAAGACCAAGCCTACTGGCGACCACTTGTCAGGTGTTAACATCACGGTTGTTAACCGTAGTGACATTGTAACAGCGAACGTCTCCTACTCGCTCACTTGCAGAGGTCGTGTACGATGTCTGGACAGTGAGTACGACGGAAGAAGTAAGCGTTAACACACTACTCGCCCCACACTTGGCAGATTGGGAATTGCTGGAGCTCCACCCTTGGTGGACTCCGTTAGAAATAAAAATATCAACCAAGTATCTAACGGGCGAGTGACTACCAATACTAAAAAGACTTCTGGTTTCTGAGACTGCGTCGTCCAGGTCTCATACTCCCCTGAAACTGGAAGTCTTCCTTAGCTGTTTGCGCGTCATCTGGGTCGGATTGATGTTCTGGTTCTATATCTGTATCCCCATCAACTTGAGTACACAGGCATTCGACACCAAGCTACTTTCGATGTTGGCGAAACTTGCCCTTACCCAATGGCTTGGTTAAGGCATCAGCAGGCATGACCTTAGACGGCATGTGTTTTACCACAATGTAACCAGCATCGACATAGTCAATAACCTTGTATATCACCAGATCTAGACACTTGATCTTGTGATGTCCGCTGGAATGTGTCATGACCGGAACAGCTGCAGCATTGTCCGTCCAGAGAAGAGCTGGAAGCTCGACAGGAACTTGTAGTTCGGCTAACAAGTTTTGTAGCCATCGAATTCGATCTGCACAGCAGCTGGCTGCTGTGAGCTCAGCACTGCATGTATCTTTAACTGCACTGGGCTGTAGCTTACTTTGGTATGCTACAACACATCCACCAAGTGTTACAACTTGGCCAGTAACAGATCGACGAGTGTCCATATCATTGCCGAGGTCAGCATCAGCATATCCAGCGATAGAAAGATTGCCCTTTGCAGAAACGTTTGGTAGCACCAATCCATAGGAACTAGTCCCCTTCAAATACGTAAGAGCGCGTTGAGCCAGTCCAAAATGTTCCTCTGTATAACAGTCAAGAAACTTGCTCAAGACACGAACCGCGTTCGCGATATCGGGTCGCGTACAACGCACCAAATACTGTAGGGAACCAACAATTTGACGAAATGGTAGATCACTTCTGTTTACGTCAGGTCCGTAGGGTTTGCTGGGTCTCACAGGTTTTACTTTTGGGTCCATTGGAGTACGGACCACACGAGCAGTGTGATCGCCATATTTTTCCACAATGTGTTGAATGTACGATTCTTGTGACAACGTGACTCGTGTCGGCTCCACTTTTACATTCATGGCCAGCAAGAGGTTGATCTTCCCCAAATCCTTTAGCTTCAATTCACTCTTCAACTGTGAAATTAGCCACGTGATACTCTCATTTTTAGCCGCAATAACGACATCATCAACGTAGACTGTAAGGAAGATAGGAGAGTCGTCGACCCACTTGACGTAAACGCCATCTGCAATTATGCTGGATTTGAAACCAAGCTTCACTAGATATCTCTTCAAAGTTGCGTTCCAGATCGGAGGAGCTTGCTTTAAGCCATATAAGCTCTTCTTCAACAAGCACACACGTTCAGTGCCATCGTCGAACAACTCTGGTTGCTCCATATACACGTCGACATCCATCTCACCGATTAGAAATGCCGTAGTGAAGTCAATTTGGCGAAGTTCCAGGTCATAGTAGAATGCGAGCACAATGACAGCACGGATTGCCTCCATGCTCACAACTGGAGAGTATACTTCCCAATAGTCTGAACCAAACACTTGCTCGAAACCCCGGAGAGTAAGTCGAGCTTTGTAGCGTACAATTTCTCCGTTTTGATTCCTTTTAATGACAAACACCCAGCGACTGGTCATGATCTTAGTGTCCGACGGATGGTTCACTAAAATCCACGTATGATTCGCTTGTATGTCAGAGAATTCTGTTTGCAAAGCTTGCCACCACTTATCACCATCAGGACCTGCAAGCGCTGCACGAACTGACTTGGGCAGCTTGTCCGTAGTTGAGATGAAGTAATTGGCAAGCGAATAGCCATGTAGCCTTACGTTTGGACGACGTGTACGTGTTGATCTGCGAAGCGTAACAATTGGGTCTTTGGTGTGTGTTTTCCGACGTCGCTTAACTTCAACCAAACCCGGTTGTCGCTTCTTTTCAACGTGTTTTGTACAACTCGTATCATTCTCATGTCCATCGAGACGAATTATAGAAGTGGAGTCACAATTTGGAGTATCATAAGTCTGGGCCAGCTCCCCTGTTCGTCTGCGTTTTGTTGGACCTGAGTTGCTATTATCAAACTCAAGCTCCCCCGCTCTTCTAACTTTCGTCTCTTCCACTACATCGCCTCCAACCTTAGCATCCATAGGACCGACTTCATCGGAGCTATGCAATGCCAGTGCAGTTTCATCGCTGCTACAGGAGCTCGAGTAGTCATGAAGAGGAAGTCTTACATACGGGATTGAAACAGGTAGCACCACACCAGGCTTCTTCGCGCAGAACTTGTCAGGCAACTGATCCACATAGTCAGCCGCCACTGTCCACTGTTCGCGAAACTTTACGTCACGAGACTCCACAATGTGTCCGGTAACAAGATCGAGGACACGATATCCAGTCGTGGATTTAGGATATCCTAGAAACAATGCCTCTTTCGCTGTCGTATCTTGTTTACCTTTCCGTCTTTGCTTAGGGACGAAGTACGTTGCAGCAGAGCCCCACACACGTAGACCAGATACATCAGGTACACGACCTTCAAATAACTCGTAAGGTGTACTGTCTTTAATGGCTTTGGATGGTGAGAAGTTGCGTATCGTTACCACAAACTTGAATGCCTCTCTCCATAGTTTTGTTGGAAGTCCACTGGTTACGAGGAGAGCGCGAACAGATCGCAGTACTACACCATTCATCTTTTCGACGAGACTGTTTTCTTCGGGTGTATACGTATTTGTATACAGCGGACGAACTCCATTGTCTCGGAGGACTTGTTGTAGCTTTTGATTTACAAACTCAGTTCCTTGATCAGACCCCAGGAATCTGACAGGTCGCTCACATTGCTTCAGCTGTAAGATCAACGTCTTCAAGTTGTCTGTACATTGAGACTTTTGACGGAGTAAGAAGCCCCATAGGTATCGTGAGTATTCATCCCCCACGAGCTGAAACATCACGTTTCCAGCAACCGAAACCTCACCATAGTGACAGACATCGGTCATCAGTTTTTCACAACACCTTATTGATCGACATGGAGACACATTCTTGTATGACATTCTTCGCGATTTTGCTAATGTACAGCTTAGGCAATCCATCGCATCTCTAGTGCGCTCACTAGGAGACATCGTCATACCTGTAGCCATCCGATCACGATGGAGTTGCTGCAATGCTGCAAAATTCACATGACCAAAGCGAAGATGCCACCGAAATATCGATTCACCTCCAGCCACAAATGATGCAACTACTTGAGGTGAATTACACAAACCACGAGTGCGATAGTAACCTCGACTCTTGACAAACACTATTGCTGTCGGCCCCTTCCATAATAGCCGTCTTGGAGGTCCGTCCTGAGGATACTGTGACTCACATTGCCAGCCTTGCTCTTCAAGTGCATTAACACTTAGCAGATTAACGTGACATCCAACAACATTACGAACTCCAGTAAGAACGCAATCAAGCGCTTCTCCAGTTTCGCCACGTCTATCTTGTGTGGATAGGAAAGATACAGGCAATTGAGACACCAAATGTTCCGTTGTTACTTCTCCTGTCCACGATTCATGTGGCGTGTTCGTCTCCACGTAGTGCGGGAACTGTTTCATAAGTGACCGGTCAGCGCAGGTATGCGTAATAGCTGCTGTGTCTGATATCCACTCCAATGAATTAGAGGTATCAAACGTCGACAATAATGTAGACCCAGTACTTGACACAGCACAAGTATTTTCAACACGACCGATCATTCCCAATGGTAACGGCTGAGGAGGTCCACCTTTGTTTCCCCCATATCCTCTAGAGCTATCCCCGGAATTGTTGCCACACTTTGCTTTTTCAGCATCTACGTTGCCGTGCTTCAGATCAAATTTGAGCTTACGACACTCAAATTTGTGATGGCCTTCTCTATCACAATAGAAGCACTTGCCCTTCTTTCGTTTACCAGGACCAGACTTTTGATTGGCTTTGCTTCCTCCTTCACTGGATTTAGCTCCACGAGATTGTGCTCCACTGGGTTTAATCCAGCTAATATGTTTACTAGATTTGTCACCAGTTTTCTGTTTCTTAGCCACGTGCATGATCTTCGAGTTTCCCTTTTCCTCATCGCGGACGATCTCATCCATCTCGGTCTCGGACTTCAGTGTGTTCAAGACTTGCTGCAGAGTGGGTCGGGACCCGGGAGCTATGATGCGAGAAAACTGACGCACGACATCTCTGTGTGTCTGCACTACTCCCATGAGAATCACGTCCACAGTGAGATCATCATCGATAACCTCGACCCAGATTAGCCAACGCACGACGTGTATCGTGAATTTCCTGAAGCCAAGAATCCATCGTCTGCTCACGAGTGTAAGTTGCGTGGAAGAATTGCTTCAATACCCACACGTAATTAGAAAACTAACGCTTAGTATGGTGTGCTTCCAGATCTTCCGACATTTCCTTGCCAGTTGGAAGATCACACATACGCTCAGCGTCTTCAACTTTAGCACCTCGAAGCAACGTATCTTTCACAAAGAAGTCCAACATATCGTAGCGCTGTTGAAGTTACCCATTTACAATCGGACGCTGTACGGATCCATCGATCAGACCCCAAGCATTAAATCGATGTAAATAGGCCATAACTTGAGCGCGATAGAGGTTAAAGCTTCCTGCCATTTTTGGTGGGTTTTTGTTCACATCCAACGCTAGGTTAGGCGGTGGCAATGGTATCCTTCGTTGTTGTTCTTCATTAGCGTGCGACCCTCGCTGGAGCGCTCACCACCGGAGTTCCAGTCAAAATGAGTGTTGAAGTTGGTGAGCTCAACGCAGAAACAGACTGCGGCGGTGGAGACTGAAGGACAGGAATCCCGCCAGCACCACCAGCCAACGGACCTACCAGTCCAGCCGCTACTGACACTGCAGAGCCAGCATCCGTCGCGACGCGGTCGGAGACGGAGTACCAAGTAAGTCTGACATCGAAGGCAGCGTCCACGACATCGTCAGCGTTCACGTAAGTTCTGGAAGTTTACTCCAATTTTGGGCTCATAACCCTAACAGCGAACGTCTCCTACTCGTTCACTTGCAGAGGTCGTGTACGATGTCTGGACAGTGAGTACGACGGAAGAAGTAAGCGTTAACACACTACTCGCCCCACACTTGGCAGATTGGGAATTGCTGGAGCTCCACCCTTGGTGGACTCCGTTAGAAATAAAATATTAACCAAGTATCTAACGGGCGAGTGACTACCAATACTAAAAAGACTTCTGGTTTCTGAGACTGCGTCGTCCAGGTCTCATACATTGTCGGCCGCCCATTGGCTGCTATGCTTGCGAATGACGGCGCTGACGTGTACAGCGCCGACATTGACTCGCTGTACCTATTCCGTCGCGGTAAGCTCATCCCGAGCGAAGAGACGCAGGAGACGGCGTGTAAGAAGTCTCGTGTCATCATTACTGGCGTCCCCGTTAAGAGCTACAAGCTGCCGCTTGAGTGGGTGAGCGAGAACACGGTCATCATCTACGTCGCGTCCTTCAAGAACGTGGACGATGCCGAGCTGCTTAAGATAAAGGGCGTGCAGTACGTGCCACTGGTGGGTAAGGTCACGGTGGCCATGCTCGAACGCAACCTGCTGCGTCTGTACGAGAACTTCCACTGGAAGCCGTAGAAGGTCTGGCAGTAAGAGTGTGGATGAGGATAGAGAGAACACCTCGCTCACCGCTAAAATGCATAAATCTTCCTCGTTACAGGGAAATTCACAGCGTGTGCAGTACCGTAATACGCTAACTCCATCCAATTACAGTTAATAGCGCCTATGCTGACTCCATTATCTCTACATGCACTAAACTGGACGCTGTGACTTTATTCTGGTCGTTCACGGCTTTCGCTTCGAGTGTGTGCGGCCCCACGCCGAGTCCACGCAGCAGCATATTGCCATCGTCCACGTGGGTTTTCTTCAAGTAAATGTCGTCATCAATCAGCAACTCGAGAGTTTGTACATTCACGGCTGTGTACTCGAGGACAATAGACTGATGTCGTTCGAAGATAGCACCATCCAAGGGAGACGTTAGTGATAGGTGTACCTCGTCCCCAATAGAGGGAGTAAGTGGCTTTCGAACGTAGACATCTTTCTTGTATGTCGTGAGCTCTTCGATTAGCCCAGGAATGGGGATAGTAACTTCGAGATGAAGCTTAAATATCGCGTCGTGTGTGAATTTTCGGAGAGGAATCGACAGTGCGATTGAGCACTTCAGTATTGTCGTCTTCTCTTTCAAGTGCAAGAAATCCTATTTCCGACGTGAAAACCTCGTCGTCCAAAAATAATTTGTATCGAAAAACCTCGGCGCCATACAAATGCAGAGCTTCAGTGGGAAAGTTGGCAAGTTGCCACTCGAATGAAACACCTTGTGGCGTGATTATTGAATTTCCCACGGGGCTCACAATGTGCACGGAAACATTCGAGATATCGTACGCCGAGAACAGTTCCTCGTAGTTCGATAAGGGGAACACTACAGGGTGAAAGAAGCTGTACACACACGCAAGGAGGTACGCAACTAACACCGTGGCAGCTCCCCCCACAAACAGAAGCTCTTGCTGGGTGGGATCACCATTATTTCGCTTCATCTTGGTCTCCGTCAAAAGTCCCTTGCTCTTTGCCACCGCTTGATTTCCCGTCGACTCTGGACGTCCCTTAGCCACAGCCTTCGAGCTCTTATTTTCCCTCTCCGGCGGTCTTTTATCTTCTTGTTGCACGCCATCGTCTGAATGTACATTCGGATCAGCACAGTCGTCCTCGTGCCCCGCCTCGGCGATGTGAGCGTTCTTGCCTTTCATGCTGTTTTTCGATTCCGGATCTTTCATGCAAATCTCCTGCTCGATTGCCTCCGGATGCGGAGTGTCTGCCGAATTGCCATCATCCTCCGACTCGCACGAGGTCACCTCCGATGTGATAGTGTCTAAGAGCTCTTGGGCCTGTAAGTACATGAACTCACTACCATTATCACTTGTTAGGATATCCACTTTTGGAGTCGAGCAAACGCTTTAAGCGCTACTAACACAATTGCTGCCGTTTTGTTTCGTAAGAGCTTTGCGTACCCCAGCCTTGAGTTGATGTTGATAGCAGTCAAAATCGGCCGTTTCTCCCAAAACGCAAGATCAATTTGCCACGAGTTGGGGTTATGCGAAGCTATTTTGAAACCATTGAATCTCTTCTTTTGCTCCTGAAATCGTTGAATATCGGGCTGACTCCCATACCAATCCTTTACTATTTTGAAAGTTATCTTAGGATTCAACTCCTTTGCTTTCTGATACAGAGCTTGAGCTCCTATAAAACCGGTTTTTGGGTCATAGTAGAGTTTCTTTAATAGCGCGTCCATGATCTATATTTACATTAAAAAAATCCCCAGTGGCTAGCTGCTTAAATTACAAGTGGTTCAGTCGTGATACCATCATCAAGTACTCGACGTTTGTCATAGTACTAGTTAAGCGCTGTTTTGGTTTGAGTATAGGTGATGATAGACTTGGCTTCTTTCGATAGTCTGAACCCCTTTTTTGTACCTTGTAGCATGATGCGATCCCGTACGACAGTCTCAAACCCATCAGAATTAAAAACACCATTGTTTCGACCACTTCCCTGTTGAATACCCTTCGCTGAAACCTTTACTTTGTATGTCTCATCGGGTAGTTAGCAAATATAGTTCTTACTCGATAGTGAGACCATAGCATCACCTGACCATTCATCTTTGAACAAACCAGGCGTACGGCGATCAAACTTAGCTACCTCAATGTTGTAGTCACGTAGGAACCAATCGTATTTATTGCTCCTTGAAGTATGTTCGTAGCTCAGGCTTAATACAGTCTTGAAATGGATTATCACAGCTGAAAGCGATATAAGCCGAATCAGTGTCCATCTCCTGATACTGGAAGTCAGAGCGATCGAAGTAGAAACTTATGCAGTCATAGTAAAACTGAAGCATGCGTAGCTTAGCAAGCTGATAGATAGCAATCGACAAATGGATTAGGTTCTTATTATTGAGTCGGCGCTTCTTCATCGTGATCTCACACGCATCATTAAGCTCCTCGAGACCATGGGACGTAAAGTGTTCGATCTTGTTCTTAATAGCTTTGTCACTCGACTCATACTTAACCTCTTTGTGCTTGCTCATAGCCATGCCAGATCGACCAAAAGCACTGTTGCCTACCAGTTTCACCATCTCGGCAATCATAGCCTTCGACTTATCAACATCACCCTCTCGCCGGGCGTTTGATACAGCCTCCAAAAATGGAGCAAAAGCTTTATGGGAGCTCGCTTTTATGAAGCTGTAAATCTTGGTGATCTCCAAACCATGAGAGAGATACTACTTCAGCAAAGATGCGTATCTGAGAATCTTTTCACCAAAGTAGCTACCAAATAACGTGCGAGCTGGTTTTGCTCGGCTTTGCTTGCGCGCCTCATTGTGTTCGAACATTTGCTTACCAATGACGCTATCATTCGTACAGTTGATCAGTACATTCTTGAAAATTGGAGTCATCTCACGAAAGTACTGTTTAAGGTATTCTGGTGTTCGAATATCACATTCAAGAAAGCCGAATACTTTGTATGCTTTGATGTCATCGATGATACCATCATACGCTTCAACCGTAGTCAAACGACCGCATGGCATCTCACTACCAAGGGCCCATAGGGATAGAGCGTTAGCGTCGTATCCGATAATTTTGTTGCAGATCTTACCTCCACGAATCTTCGTCTCGTTTCGCTTAGCATACCTGCTGAATATAATTGATGGTCTTGTTAGCTTTCATTTTCCCGTAAATCTCAGATTCCTCCTTGTCAATCGAAAACACCAATCTGTCTGCGTTAAAATCAAGCAGTGTCTTGTATCTGAACCCCCTAAGAGACATATCTTTTCGAGCGGTGTTGCATGAAATGCAGCTGATTAAGATATTCCCATCAGTGTGCCCAAGATTGTTATTGATTCTATCAGCGGAAGCGGTATCAGCAGTCAGCTGACAATAGCATAGACCACACAGATACTTTTGCTTTTGCAGCAATGTATTCACGTGCTCGAGCGTCATACCAAATTTTCGTTTTGCCTTAGCAACCTGACTCTTGTAGCCAGCCATGCGCTTCGCTGGAAATCGGAATGCGTTAGCAGGCTTCTTATCCGGATATTGGAGATTATTGAAGCAGGTCTGATACATAACCTTCTCTGAAAGACCAGGTAGGGGCACTCCATCCGCAAACATATCCAGATCGAAGCGCTTAAAAAAGCTCTCGCTGAGCCTTGATAGCTTTGGTGAAAGGGGCTACGTCGAGATTATTGTACCAGATCAGTAGGTCTTTGATCGATTTCATCTCGTGGTAATCCCACATGAACTTCACTCGTTCGTAGTCATCGCTCGTGATGCTCGTTCCACGGAGCTTACTATCAAAAGCTGACTTAGGTGGGATAGTAGTCTGCTTTAGAACATTGAACGCGGTGATGTACTCGTAAGGGAAAAGACCCTTACCAAGACCACAGACACATCTAATTTTGTCATCGCATTTGCAGCCACCGAGATATGTTGTAAGATACTTGTCGTAGCTGGTGCCAGCTGGTACATAGTTAGTGATATCAAGCATTTTCATGTCCGATGTAGCAATGCACATGTAGCTGGGGTTCTTGATGACAGATTTGACGTTGTCGGTACCAATTACGGCAAACAAATCTTTCTTAATCAAGTTAATATCATATCGACCAGAATTAAAGCCGAATACTGGTACCTGGTCAAGCTGCTGTTTCAGTTTCCCATAATCAGACCTTTGCTTACCAAAACCAAGACTGCGGTGAAAGTCAAAGAAGCTGGCATACTTTCCCTCCTCTTCAATCCAACTCTCCACATCAGACATCTTGTACTTTTTTATCAGAATTAGCGCCTGGGACTTCCATACCTGTCAGACCATGTGCATTGATGATTTTTCGTAGAAGCGACATATATTTATTGACATTGTACTGCTGAATCTTAACCGATACATCACCAATGTAATTGAACATTTCGGTAAGTAGCATCTTTGGATCGTTATTTACAAAGCAACGCACCCCCTCGGTTAAACTATCAGCTACTGATACCGACACAGGAATGTGTTCGTTCGTGAAGACAGTATTCTCCCCGTGTTGAGTCGCGGTAGGCTTAAGAATGGCCTCAAAGTCATAAACGATGAAGTGATCGATGTACTGGTCAGTATTCTTGATTGAATACTTCGTAAGCAGTGATCGTATTACGTTCTGAGCTGGTTTGTAGATAGTTGGCTCAGCTGGGAAGCTTTCGATATTCACGAGCTCACATTGATTCTTTTTGTGATTTTTTACTTTTTCAGCGCTGACGAAAACCACTTCACACTTAGGGCATTGATACTTAGCCTGAAGCATGTCAATGTTCTTGATGTAAAGAGCATGATTCTCGAGCGATAAAATATCCAAAGCTTCATACCCCTTGTCCGATCTACGAATGCATTCTACATTTCCGGAAGCTACATCCATGCTATATACGCTAATACCGAGTTGGAAGCAGTCCTCAACCTCATCGAGCTGTAGTAGGTCAATAGGCTTGAAACTTCTAAATGGACTCAGCGTATACTTCACCCTCTTGAAAGAGCAGTTGCGCTTGAATACCTCCTTCACCTGAGCCTGAATTCTGCGAGGATCCTTCTTAGGGCTCTGGAATGTATGCCAGGCGAAACAGTGGAAGGCGCACTTGTTGTTGGTCGTAGGGAAGTTGATTACATGCTTGTTTTCGCGGATAATCTTAGGAATAACAGCGTCGCTATCCCCAAGAGCATGGTCGCGATGGTAGACGAAAATCTTGAATGCAGTGATCGCCTTAAGCTTATATCCCGAGCTGGGATAGTTCAGCTTGTCAGCCAACTCCATAGACCGAATTACCGAAATCACCTTCTTTCGAATATCAGCCTTGCTGCTGATAGCGACAGTGTAACGGGGTTACATAGTGTGGAACACACAGGGGTACGAAGCACCCAGAGAGTTAACAAACTCTCAGTACATAAGCTGGAGAGTTAACAAGGTCTCTCAGTACGTTGGCCGAAAGCCACACGTTATGCATTTGATTAGGTTTAACTATGCTAGATAGTTAAACAGATACATTTACCCCTAGGCGGCTTGGTCGCAATAATAGTAAATAAAACACTTCTGGTTTTGAAGCATAAAAGTTAAGGTGTTAACTTTGAGCCCTGGTCTTGGGCTGTAAGTGTCCTTTGGATAAGGAACTTAGTATTGGTGACTCTTTGAGTCGAACGTCTTCCTCTGACGCTAGAGCTACGGCAGCCCCGCTGCACTTGGTAGCACTTGTTGGTCAATCCCGCTCCTGAGTCGGTTGACTATATCCTCTGCGAGGATGGAACACCCCGTGTTCGCGAATTTGCCCCCGGCGCAGCAGGACGCGCTTACTAAGCTTATGTCCTTGCTTGGCCCGGAGGGCGTGGCTCATCTTGCATCGCAAGGTCCAGAGGCGGTCACTGCCAGGCTGGAATCGTTCTCCCGCTACGAGAACGCGCTCTTGGAGCATGTCCAAGAGAAGATGAGCGCCGCAACGGCGGCGGCGTCGATGACGCGTGAAGAGTCTATGAGACTGAAACCGCTCATGGTAAGCGTAAAAACCTTCGAGGGGAAGGATGGAGAGAATCTCCTTCTCTGGACCCGTGAGGTCGAGATGGCCATGGGATCGGCCCTGCTCCAGTCTGAGCATCAGCGCGTGGCGCTGGCTATCTCCAGGCTTGAAGGTCGCGCTCGCGAATGGGCACTAACGTGCGGCACGTCTGTTGACGCTGCATTTCCCACTTGGGATAAGCTGAAGCAACAGCTTTCGCGCGTGTTCGCGCCGCCTAATCAGGCGTACCGTATCCGGTCAAAGTTCCTTGCTACCCGCCAGGGTAAGAAGGATTTATTGGACTATGTCCAAGAGTTGAGAACTCTTATCGCCGGAATGGCGGCGGACCCTCTTCCGGAACTGGTCAGCGTGACCGTGTTCATTGAGGGACTTCGTGTGAGCGCAGCTCGAACGGAAGTGTTCCGTGTACACTTTAACTCTTTTGAAGAGGCGGTGGATGTGGCATTGAATGCCGAGCACAACTTCAGGTCGGCGCGACCTGGTTGGAGCGCTGGTAGCGCAAGCTCTTCGGGCGGTCCAGAGCCGATGGACCTCAGCTATGCTGAAGATGAAGAAGCGGAGCTTCTTGCTGCGGAGCAGCGCGCCGGCATCCGCCGATGCTTTGTGTGCAATAGCACTAAGCACTTGAGGGCCTATTGCCCTCTGCGCAAGAAGCGCGAGGCTCCGGCGAGCCAACCCTCCGGGTCATCGCCGGGAAACGGCAACTCCCAGTAGGCGCGGGGCGGCCTACTGGGGAAGAACTGAGTTCTGTTGTGCCTCGAAGAGGTAGAGGGCAACGGGGCTCAGCCCCGAAGAGAGCTGAGCTCTCTTACGAGAAGAGTGTGTGCAAGCCGGGCTTGCTGGTCGTTCAAGCGAACGTGAAGGGCTTTGCAAAGCCATGGAGAGTCTTGATTGACTCGGGAGCCTCGGGCAACTACGCCCGTCGCTCCAGGGGGTCAGCTGTATGCTGAGGCACTGGAAGTGCCAACGAGAGATACGATCTCTGTCCGTCTCGCGACGGGGACACTGGTAACTGTGTCGAAGGTCTCTGTCGACCTTGGAGTGAAGTTTGAGAACTTCGATAGCGTGGAACGCTGTTTGGTCTTAGACCTGGATGCGAGGTATGACCTCATCCTTGGCATGGCATGGCTGGAACGCCATGAGCCATGGATCGACTGGAAGTCAAAAACGCTGGGTGCGTCGCACCCTGCTCCTAGTGGAGCTTTGGTGAGTCATGAACCCACCTCTGCTAGGAAGCAGAAGCGCTTTTGGCGCGAGCACGAGGCCGATGCGGCCGTAGTGCTGGACATTGGTATGTCCGAAATTGTTAGCAACGAGGTTGCTGTTTGCCCTGAGGGCGTACGTGGTGCGGCACGTTATCCGCGGAGCGGTGCAGGTCAGGTCAATGACCAACTGCTGGGTCCTGGTGAGGACGAGCGCGGAGTGGCGCGTAATCCACTGAGTGGTATGAATCTGGTCGATGACCTACCGCTGCGTGACCCGAGGGTCGCGGTCGACTCCGAGTCGAGGCATCAATGGCGTGGCCCAGGAGATGCAGGTGAAGTGACACCCTAGTCACTGTGTGGAGGGTTAGGACCTCTTGGCTTTCCAGCCGAGGTGTCCTGCGAGACACTGTATCCTCTCCGAGGGAGTGGATGTGCTGCTGCACCCCGGTGGTGGTTGACGGAGGATGTCGCCACAACGGCCTCATCCGGCCGGGCTCCGGTCGCGGAGGGAGAAGGAGAAGGAAGACGCAGGGCGTCTGTGGACGTCTTCGACGTCGGACGATGTGTTCAACGTGACGAGCGGTGATGCTTCACGTGATTGCTGTGAACAGCTGTATACACTCGTGAACGGAGTGACGGGGGAGGTAGAAGGCGATATCAGCCTTGATACTCTGCCCGCTGCAGATGCTCTGCTAGAGCTGGACGAGATGTCCATTGCCGAGTTCGGCGAAGCCTTAAAGGCAGGCGAGCTAGCCGAGGTGGTCTTGCTGGGACCTGAGGAGGAGTTGAACTCCTCATCCGTCGTGGACGACGCGGTCCTAGAGGACACCAAGAAGGCGCTGAGCGCAAGAAGTGGATCGGCGATCCTCAAAGATCCTTCGGATCCCTTCTACCCGGTGGTGAAGGAGTATGGAGACGTTGTCTCAAAAGACCCACCGACGGGCCTGCCTCCGGATCGAGGCGTGTGTCATGAGATTGACCTGGTTCCTGGAACCAAATACTGCGTAACAAGGCAATGGCCTTTGCCGAGAGAGCAGTGTGACGTCATTGACGCATTCTTCCGTGCGAAGCACGAGGCAGGGATGGTGCGTGAGAGTAAGTCTCCGCACTCGACACCCACGTTCTGTGTCAGAAAGCCGAACGGCAAGTGGCGCATTGTTCATGCTTTTAACAAGCTAAATGCGGCTACTATCCCGGCGCAAACGCCGATTCCTCGCAAGGATGTTCTGCAGAACAACATGGTAGGCTGTATGTTGTACAGCGCGCTCGACTTGGTCGATGGCTACTACCAATTGCTCATGAGAGCGAGAGACATTCCGCTGACAGCGGTGAGTACTCCGAGCGGTATGCTCTGGGAGTAGCTAATGATACCCCAGGGGCTGTCGAACGCACCAGCAACGTTCAATCGTCTTGTGACGCAGCTGTTTAGGCCCCATCGGGCGTACGCTCAAACGTACTTTGACGATATATTCGTCCATAGTCGTGCTGAGCACGGAAAGTCAGACGTGGAAAACCACATTGACCACTTGCGAGCGGTGCTCGAGTGTATGCGCACTAATAAGTTGTGTGCCAACTTGGATAAGTGCGTCTTTGGCGCGGAGGAAATACCTTTCCTCGGGTGCTTCATTGGGAAGCGTGGCTTAAGGGCAGATCCTGCCAAAGTCAAGGCCATCGTGGACTGGCAGGTTCCCAAGAGCCAAAAGGACTTACGCAAGTGGCTAGGCTTAGCCAATTACTTGCACAAGTACAGCGCGAACTACGCGGAGATGGCTCAGCCATTATCTGATCTCCTTAAGAAGGACGCACCATGGTGCTGGAACGTCGAGCACGACGCAGCCTTTGAGGCTGTGAAGGAAAGCCTTTTACAGGCTCCGATCCTTGCGCTACCGGACCCGGATAGTCCGTTTAGCGTCGTCTGTGACGCCTCCGATTTTGCAATCGGTTGTGCTTTACTACAAGCAGACGCCGAAGGGCGTGAACGCGTGATCGCGTTTGAGTCTCGCCAGCTCAAAGCTGCAGAGAAGAACTATCCAGTTCATGACAAAGAGCTACTTGCAATGAAGTATGCTCTAGTCAAATTCAGGGTACACCTGCTAGGCTCTAAGCCTTTTGTGATCTTTACTGATCATGCGTTGTTACGCACTGCGACACAGTCGCCTCATCTCTCTCAGAGAATGGCAAGATGGCTTTCCTTCTTTGCCGAGTATAACTTCGAGGTGAAGTACAAGCCGGGGCGGCTTAATGTAGTGGCCGATGCGCTCTCGCGCAGGCCGGACTACGAGTTAGCTCATGTCACGACGGTGACGTCGTCAGTGCCTGACTTGATACGCGGAGCGTATGCACAAGACGACATGTGCGTAGCGCTGCTACGGGCTCTGGGGAGCGAAGAGTTTAAAGACTCTGACAAGGAATTGTCTGGGCGCTTACGCGCGAGGCTGCATCGATACTCGCTCGATGGCGGCCTGCTGTACTACAGCACCGACTCTGAGGATAACCCTCGTGTAGTCGTTCCTCATGATGAGGATCTAAAGTATCGAATCCTCTATGAGGTTCATGATACGCCCGTGGGCGGGCACTTAGGTCGGGAGAAGACCTATGGCTCGGTGAGCTCGATGTACTGGTGGCCCAAGATGTATAAGTGGGTCGGCACCCATGTACGCACGTGTGAGACGTGTCAACGGACAAAGTCCGCGCCGAGCACGGCAGCGCCATTGGCGAGTTTGCCTGTCCCCAAGGGATGTTGGCAGTCCATGAGTATGGACTTTGTGTTTGGCCTTCCCAAGGATAAGGCGGGAAACACGGGTATAGTGGTCTTTGTAGACCGATTGAGCAAGATGGCTCATTTAGCGGCAGTGCCGGACACCATTGATGGTGAAGGTACAGCTTTGCTGTTTTTAGACCGAGTCTTTCGCCAACATGGCTTGCCTGAGGCAATTGTCTCGGATCGAGACCCGCGCTTCACCGCGAAGTTCTGGACGTCCCTCTTCAGAGTGCTCGCCACTCGTTTGGACATGTCCACAGCGGACCACCCGCAGACCGATGGGTCAGACCGAACGCGTAAATCGCGCTGTGGAGGATACCCTTCCGAAGCGCATGCGCTGGAGGGGCGCAAAACGCTGGGGGCAGAATGCGTCCCACCTCGGTTGAGTTCGCATTAAAATATCGCAGGTGCACGGCTCGGACAGGCGCGCACTCCGGGTCTAATGTGAAACGGGCTTTGGAAAACCCCTTCGCTTCCCACTTGGACCGCCGCCCACCCCAGTGGTATCTAGGGGTTTTGATTGGGGG
>NW_003303709.1:769863-792410 GCF_000142945.1 Phytophthora infestans T30-4 | reverse complement strand
GACGTTTGTCATAGTACTAGTTAAGCGCTGTTTTGGTTTGAGTATAGGTGATGATAGACTTGGCTTCTTTCGATAGTCTGAACCCCTTGTTTGTACCTTGTAGCATGATGCGATCCCGTACGACAGTCTCAAACCCATCAGAATTAAGAACACCATTGTTTCGACCACTTCCCTGTTGAATACCCTTCGCTGAAACCTTTACTTTGTATGTCTCATCGGGTAGTTAGCAAATATAGTTCTTACTCGATAGTGAGACCATAGCATCACCTGACCATTCATCTTTGAACAAACCAGGCGTACGGCGATCAAACTTAGCTACCTCAGTGTTGTAGTCACGTGGGAACAAATCGTATTTATGCTCCTTGAAGTGGGTTCGTAGCTCAGGCTTAATACAGTCTTGAAATGGATTATCACAGCTGAAAGCGATATAAGCCGAATCAGTGTCCATCTCCTGATACTGGAAGTCAGAGCGATCGAAGTAGAAATTTATGCAGTCATAGTAAAACTGAAGCATGCGTAGCTTAGCAAGCTGATAGATAGCAATCGACAAATGGATTGGGTCTTATTATTGAGTCGGCGCTTCTTCATCGTGATCTCACACGCATCATTAAGCTCCTCGAGACCATGGAACGTAAAGTGTTCGATCTTGTTCTTAATAGCTTTGTCACTCGACTCATACTCAACCTCTTTGTGCTTGCTCATATCCATGCCAGATCGACCAAAAGTACTGTTGCCTACCAGTTTCACCATCTCGGCAATCATAGCCTTCGACTTATCAACATCACCCTCTCGCCGGGCGTTTGATACAGCCTTCATAAATGGAGCAAAAGCTTTATGGGAGCTCGCTTTTATGAAGCTGTAAGTCTTGGTGATCTCCAAACCATGAGAGAGATACCACTTCAGCAAAGGTGCGTATATGAGAATCTTTTCACCAAAGTAGCTACCAATCAACTTGCGAGCTGGTTTTGCTCGGCTTTGCTTGCGCGCCTCATTGTGTTCGAACATGTGCTTACCAATGACGCTCTCATTCGTACAGTCGATCAGTACATTCTTGAAAATTGGAGTCATCTCACCAAAGTACTGTTTAAGGTATTCTGGTGTTCGGATATCACATTCAAGAAAGCCGAATACTTTGTATGCTTTGATGTCATCGATGATACCATCATACGCTTCAACCGTAGTCAATCGACCGCATGGCATCTCATTACCAAGGGCCCATAGATATAGAGCGTTAGCGTCGTATCCGATAATTTTCTTGCAGATCTTACCTCCATGAATCTTCGTCTCGTTTCGCTTAGCATACCTGTTGAATATAATTGATGGTCCACCAGCAATGTTAGCTTTCATTTTCCCGTAAATCTCAGATTCCTCCTTGTCAATCGAAAACACCAATCTGTCTGCGTTAAAAACAAGCAGTTTCTTGTATCTGAACCCCCTAAGAGACATATCTTTTCGAGCGGTGTTGCATGAAATGCAGCTGATCAAGATATTCCCATCAGGGTGCCCAAGATTGTTATTGATTCTATCAGCGGAAGCGGTATCAGCAGTCAGCTGACAATAGCATAGACCACACAGATACTTTTGCTTTTGCAGCAATGTATTCACGTGCTCGAGCGTCATACCAAATTTTCGTTTTACCTTAGCAACCTGACTCCTGTAGCCAACCATGCGCTTCGCTGGAAATCGGAATGCGTTAGCAGGTTTCTTATCCGGATATTGGAGATTATTGAAGCAGGTCTGTACATAACCTTCTCTGAAAGACCAGGTAGGGACACTCCATCCGCAAACATATCCAGATCGAAGCGCTTAAATAGCTCTCGCTGAGCCTTGATAGCTTTGGTGAAAGGGACTACGTCGAGATTATTATACCAGATCAGTAGGTCTTTGATCGATTTCATCTCGTGGTAATCCCACACGAACTTCACTCGTTCGTAGTCATCGCTCGTGATGCTCGTTCCACGGAGCTTACTATCAAAAGCTGACTTAGGTGGGATAGTAGTCTGCTTTAGAACATTGAACGCGGTGATGTACTCGTAAGGGAAAAGACCCTTACCAAGACCACAGACACATCTAATTTTGTCATCGCATTTGCAGCCACCGAGATATGTTGTAAGATACTTGTCGTAGCTGGTACCAGCTGGTACATAGTTAGTGATATCAAGCATTTTCATGTCCGATGTAGCAATGCACATGTAGCTGGGGTTCTTGATGACAGATTTGACGTTGTCGGTACCAATTACGGCAAACAAATCTTTCTTAATCAAGTTAATATCATATCGACCAGAATTAAAGCCGAATACTGGTACCTGGTCAAGCTGCTGTTTCAGTTTCCCATAATCAGACCTTTGCTTACCAAAACCAAGACTGCGGTGAAAGTCAAAGAAGCTGGCATACTTTCCCTCCTCTTCAATCCAACTCTCCACATCAGACATCTTGTACTTTTTTATCAGAATTAGCGCCTGGGACTTCCATACCTGTCAGACCATGTGCATTGATGATTTTTCGTAGAAGCGACATATATTTATTGACATTGTACTGCTGAATCTTAACCGATACATCACCAATGTAATTGAACATTTCCGTAAGTAGCATCTTTGGATCGTCATTTACAAAGCAACGCACCCCCTCGGCTAAACTATCAGCTACTGATACCGACACAGGAATGTGTTCGTTCGTGAAGACAGTATTCTCCCCGTGTTGAGTCGCGGTAGGCTTAAGAATGGCCTCAAAGTCATAAACGATGAAGTGATCGATGTACTGGTCAGTATTCCTGATTGAATACTTCGTAAGCAGTGATCGTATTACGTTCTGAGCTGGTTTGTAGATAGTTGGCTCAGCTGGGAAGCTTTCGATATTCACGAGCTCACATTGATTCTTTTTGTGATTTTTTACTTTTTCAGCGCTGACGAAAACCACTTCACACTTAGGGCATTAATACTTAGCCTGAAGCATGTCAATGTTCTTGATGTAAAGAGCATGATTCTCGAGCGATAAAATATCCATAGCTTCATACCCTTGTCCGATCTACGAATGCATTCTACATTTCCGGAAGCTACATCCATGCTATATACGCTAATACCGAGTTGGAAGCAGTCCTCAACCTCATCGAGCTGTAGTAGGTCAATAGGCTTGAAACTTCTAAATGGACTCAGCGTATACTTCACCCCCTTGAAAGAGCAGTTGCGCTTAAATACCTCCTTCACCTGAGCCTGAATTCTGCGAGGATCCTTCTTAGGGCTCTGGAATGTATGCCAGGCGATATAGTGGAAGACGCACTTGTTGTTGGTCGTAGGGAAGTTGATTACATGCTTGTTTTCGCGGATAATCTTAGGAATAACAGCGTCGCTATCCCCAAGAGCATGGTCGCGATGGTAGACGAAAATCTTGAATGCAGTGATCGCCTTAAGCTTATATCCCGAGCTGGGATAGTTCAGCTTGTCAGCCAACTCCATAGACCGAATTACCGAAATCACCTTCTTTCGAATATCAGCCTTGCTGCTGATAGCGACAGTGTAACGGGGTTACATAGTGTGGAACACACAGGGGTACGAAGTACCCGGAGAGCTAACAAACTCTCAGTACATAAGCTGGAGAGTTAACAAGGTCTCTCAGTACGTTGGCCGAAAGCCACACGTTATGCATTTGATTAGGTTTAACTATGCTAGATAGTTAAACAGATACATTTACCCCTAGGCGGCTTGGTCGCAATAATAGTAAATAAAACACTTCTGGTTTTGAAGCATAAAAGTTAAGGTGTTAACTTTGAGCCCTGGTCTTGGGCTGTAAGTGTCCTTTGGATAAGGAACTTAGTATTAGTGACTCTTTGAGTCGAACGTCTTCCTCTGACGCTAAAGCTACGGCAGCCCCGCTGCACTTGGTAGCACTTGTTGGTCAATCCCGCTCCTGAGTCGGTTGACTATATCCTCTGCGAGGATGGAACACCCCGTGTTCGCGAATTTGCCCCCGGCGCAGCAGGACGCGCTTACTAAGCTTATGTCCTTGCTTGGCCCGGAGGGCGTGGCTCATCTTGCATCGCAAGGTCCAGAGGCGGTCACTGCCAGGCTGGAATCGTTCTCCCGCTACGAGAACGCGCTCTTGGAGCATGTCCAAGAGAAGATGAGCGCCGCAACGGCGGCGGCGTCGATGACGCGTGAAGAGTCTATGAGACTGAAACCGCTCATGGTAAGCGTAAAAACCTTTCGAGGGAAAGGATGGAGAGAATCTCCTTCTCTGGACCCGTGAGGTCGAGATGGCCATGGGATCGGCCCTGCTCCAGTCTGAGCATCAGCGCGTGGCGCTGGCTATCTCCAGGCTTGAAGGTCGCGCTCGCGAATGGGCACTAACGTGCGGCACGTCTGTTGACGCTGCATTTCCCACTTGGGATAAGCTGAAGCAACAGCTTTCGCGCGTGTTCGCGCCGCCTAATCAGGCGTACCGTATCCGGTCAAAGTTCCTTGCTACCCGCCAGGGTAAGAAGGATTTATTGGACTATGTCCAAGAGTTGAGAACTCTTATCGCCGGAATGGCGGCGGACCCTCTTCCGGAACTGGTCAGCGTGACCGTGTTCATTGAGGGACTTCGTGTGAGCGCAGCTCGAACGGAAGTGTTCCGTGTACACCCTAACTCTTTTGAAGAGGCGGTGGATGTGGCATTGAATGCCGAGCACAACTTCAGGTCGGCGCGACCTGGTTGGAGCGCTGGTAGCGCAAGCTCTTCGGGCGGTCCAGAGCCGATGGACCTCAGCTATGCTGAAGATGAAGAAGTGGAGCTTCTTGCTGCGGAGCAGCGTGCCGGCATCCGCCGATGCTTTGTGTGCAATAGCACTAAGCACTTGAGGGCATATTGCCCTCTGCGCAAGAAGCGCGAGGCTCCGGCGAGCCAACCCTCCGGGTCATCGCCGGGAAACGGCAACTCCCAGTAGGCGCGGGGCGGCCTACTGGGGAAGAACTGAGTTCTGTTGTGCCTCGAAGAGGTAGAGGGCAACGGGGCTCAGCCCCGAAGAGAGCTGAGCTCTCTTACGAGAAGAGTGTGTGCAAGCCGGGCTTGCTGGTCGCTCAAGCGAACGTGAAGGGCTTTGCAAAGCCATGGAGAGTCTTGATTGACTCGGGAGCCTCGGGCAACTACGCCCGTCGCTCCACCCTAGAAGGGAGTCAGCTGTATGCTGAGGCACTGGAAGTGCCAACGAGAGATACGATCTCTGTCCGTCTCGCGACGGGGACACTGGTAACTGTGTCGAAGGTCTCTGTCGACCTTGGAGTGAAGTTTGACAACTTCGATAGCGTGGAACGCTGTTTGGTCTTAGACCTGGATGCGAGGTATGACCTCATCCTTGGCATGGCATGGCTGGAACGCGATGAGCCATGGATCGACTGGAAGTCAAAAACGCTGGGTGCGTCGCACCCTGCTCCTAGTGGAGCTTTGGTGAGTCATGAACCCACCTCTGCTAGGAAGCAGAAGCGCTTTTGGCGCGAGCACGAGGCCGATGCGGCCGTAGTGCTGGACATTGGTATGTCCGAAATTGTTAGCAACGAGATTGCTGTTTGCCCTGAGGGCGTACGTGGTGCGGCACGTTATCCGCTGAGCGGTGCAGGTCAGGTCAATGACCAACTGCTGGGTCCTGGTGAGGACGAGCGCGGAGTGTCGCGTAATCCACTGAGTGGTATGAATCTGGTCGATGACCTACCGCTGCGTGACCCGAGGGTCGCGGTCGACTGCGAGTCGAGGCATCATGGGCGTGGCCCAGGAGATGCAGGTGAAGTGACACCTAGCTCACTGTGTGAAGGTCAAGAACCTCTTGGCTTTCAGCCGAGTGTCTTGCGAGACACTGTATCCTCTTCGAGGAGTGATGGTGCTGCTGCACCCGGTGGTGGTGACGGAGATGTCGCCACACCGCCCTCATCCGGCCGGGATCGGTCGCGGAGGGAGAGGAGAAGAAGACGCAGGACGTCTGTGACGTCTTCGACGTCAGACGAGGTGTCCAACGTGACGAGCGGTGATGCTCCACGTGATTGCTGTGAACAGCTGTATACACTCGTGAACGGAGTGACGGGGGAGGTAGAAGGCGATATCAGCCTTGATACTCTGCCCGCTGCTGATGCTCTGCTAGAGCTGGACGAGATGTCCATTGCCGAGTTCGGCAAAAGCCTTAAAGGCAGGCGAGCTAGCCGAGGTGGTCTTGCTGGGACCTGAGGAGGAGTTGAACTCCTCATCCGTCGTGGACGACGCGGTCCTAGAGGACACCAAGAAGGCGCTAAGCGCAAGAAGTGGATCGGCGATCCTCAAAGATCCTTCGGATCCCTTCTACCCGGTGGTGAAGGAGTATGGAGACGTTGTCTCAAAAGACCCACCGACGGGCCTGCCTCCGGATCGAGGCGTGTGTCATGAGATTGACCTGGTTCCTGGAACCAAATACTGCGTAACAAGGCAATGGCCTTTGCCGAGAGAGCAGTGTGACGTCATTGACGCATTCTTCCGTGCGAAGCACGAGGAAGGGATGGTGCGTGAGAGTAAGTCTCCGCACTCGACACCCACGTTCTGTGTCAGAAAGCCGAACGGCAAGTGGCGCATTGTTCATGCTTTTAACAAGCTAAATGCGGCCACTATCCCGGCGCAAACGCCGATTCCTCGCAAGGATGTTCTGCAGAACAACATGGTAGGCTGTACGTTGTACAGCGCGCTCGACTTGGTCGATGGTTACTACCAATTGCTCATGAGAGCGAGCGACATTCCGCTGACAGCGGTGAGTACTCCGAGCGGTATGCTCTGGGAGTGGCTGGTCATGCCCCAGGGGCTGTCGAACGCACCAGCAACGTTCAATCGTCTTGTGACGCAGTTGTTTCGGCCCCACCGGACGTACGCTCAGACGTACTTTGACGATATATTCGTCCATAGTCGTGCCGAGCACGGAAAGTCAGACGTGGATAACCACATTGACCACTTGCGAGCGGTGCTCGAGTGCATGCGCACTAATAAGTTGTATGCCAACTTGGACAAGTGCGTCTTTGGCGCGGAGGAGATACCTTTCCTCGGGTGCTTCATTGGGAAGCGTGGCTTACGGGCAGATCCTGCCAAAGTCAAGGCCATCGTGGACTGGCCGGTTCCCAAGAACCAAAAAGACTTACGCAAGTGGCTAGGCTTAGCCAATTACTTGCACAAGTACAGCGCGAACTACGCGGAGATGGCTCGGCCATTATCAGATCTCCTTAAGAAGGACGCACCATGGTGCTGGAACGTCGAGCACGACGGAGCCTTTGAGGCTGTGAAGGAGAGCCTCCTCCAGGCTCCGATCCTTGCGCTACCGGACCCGGATAGTCCGTTTAGCGTCGTCTGTGACGCCTCCGATTTTGCAATCGGTTGTGCTTTACTACAAGCAGACGCCGAAGGGCGTGAACGCGTGATCGCGTTTGAGTCTCGCCAGCTCAAAGCTGCAGAGAAGAGCTATCCAGTTCATGACAAAGAGCTACTTGCAATGAAGTATGCTCTAGTCAAATTCAGGGTACACCTGCTAGGCTCTAAGCCTTTTGTGATCTTTACTGATCATGCGTCGTTACGCACTGCGACACAGTCGCCTCATCTCTCTCAGAGAATGGCAAGATGGCTTTCCTTCTTTGCCGAGTATAACTTCGAGGTGAAGTACAAGCCGGGGCGGCTTAATGTAGTGGCCGATGCGCTCTCGCGCAGGCCGGACTACGAGCTAGCTCATGTCACGACAGTGACGTCGTCAGTGCCTGACTTGATACGCGGAGCGTATGCACAAGACGACATGTGCGTAGCGCTGCTACGGGCTCTTGAGAGCGAAGAGTTTAAAGACTCTGACAAGGAATTGTCTGGGCGCTTACGCGCGAGGCTGCATCGATATCGCTCGATGGCGGCCTGCTGTACTACAGCACCGACTCTGAGGATAACCCTCGTGTAGTCGCTCCTCATGATGAGGATCTATAGTGTCGAATCCTCTATGAGGTTCATGATACGCCCGTGGGCGGGCACTTAGGTCGGGAGAAGACCTATGGCTCGGTGAGCTCGATGTACGGGTGGCCCAAGATGTATAAGTGGGTCGGCACCTATGTACGCACGTGTGAGGCGTGTCAACGGGCAAAGCCGCGCCGAGCACGGCAGCGCCATTGGCGAGTTTGCCTGTCCCCAAGGGATGTTGGCAGTCCATGCGTATGGACTTTGGGTTTGACCTTCCCAAGGACAAGGCAGGAAACACGGGTATAGTGGTCTTTGTAGACCGATTGAGCAAGATGGCTCATTTAGCGGCAGTGCCGGACACCATAGATGGTGAAGGTACAGCTTTGCTGTTTTTAGACCGAGTCTTTCGCCAACATGGCTTGCCTGAGGCAATTGTCTCGGATCGAGACCCGCGCTTCACCGCGAAGTTCTGGACGTCCCTCTTCAGAGTGCTCGGCACTCGTTTGGACATGTCCACAGCGGACCACCCGCAGACCGATGGTCAGACCGAACGCGTAAATCGCGCTGTGGAGGATACCCTCCGAAGCGCATGCGCTGAGGCGCCAAAACGCTGGAGCCAGATGCTCCCACTCGTTGAGTTCGCATTAAATAATGCAGTGCACGCCTCGACAGGCCACACTCCGTTCTATGTGAACGGCTTGGATAACCCTCGCGTCCCACTGACGCCGCCACGCAGTGGCTCAGGGCTTGATGGGGGAGGGATAGCCGAGCGGCTAGCTGATGTCAGCCCTGTTGCGGTTCGCAAGCAAGTCGATGACTTTGTCTCTTTGAGACTGAGCGTAATGCGTCAAGTACGCGACGCTATGGCTGAAAGCCAAGACACGCAGAAGGAACATGCAGATGCCAAGGGCAGAAGCAATGTTGAGAGGTTTGAGGTCGGTGACCAAGTTTTATTAAACGCTAAAAACCTACCTACTCATGCAGTGTCTGCAGTCTTCAAGACGAAGTTAAGACCTCGGTTCATAGGACCGTTCAAGGTCGTGGCCAGGAAGGGCCTAGCGTATACCGTATTTGAGATCTCCTACTTCAGACCCAATATTTTTGAAGTTGTATTGTTGCAAAATACACAAGATCTGTACATGTACCGACGCATCTCTATCACGTATTATTTAAACAAAACAATTTAGTTATCAAGTTATTCTTCGGGAACTACGAAGTTATCTGTCGTGACGCGTATCCACAGCATGGCGCACTACGGGCACTTCTTCCAGCAACCGTCGTAGCAGCTCCCAATCAGGTTCCCTCCACAACCGAAAGCTTGTAGGCGTATGAAATGGCAACGCGCTTGAACTTCTTGGGAGGCTTACCAGTGCCAGAAATACGGGTTCTTTCTTTCCGTTGGCCGTGAGGGGAGTGCGCGCCATTGCGAATTTCTGGGTGGATAGTTACAGTTTAGCACGTTTTTTGTACTCTGAATTAGGAGATCTAGACTTGTGCGCTGTTCCATTCTCGATATGTGATTGGTTGGAGGGCAGTCTGAATTAGGAGATCACTCTGAAGTAGGAGATCTCAAATACGGTACGCTCAACCTTCCGAAGAAGATGCGCACGCATCCGGTCTTCTATGTTGGCTTGCTTAAGCCATACCAAGACCCTGCTCAAGTGAGCGCGGAGGCGTTGGCATTAAACGGTGGCTGGGCCACGGACAGCTGCAGGGCAGCAGGTGGTAGAGCCACGGGAGGCTGAACGACAGCAAGTGGTGGATCCACAGATGGCTGATCAACAGCATGTGGCAGAGCCACAGGTCGCGGAGCGAAGTGCTCGAGATGCAGGAGCAAGGCAAGCTGAACGTTCAGCCGAGCGACTGGACGCTCAAGGTCCGAGACCTGGTTGTGAGTCAACAGTGGTGGCTCTAACCTATCCACAAGGTGGATCATCTCTTCGAGATCGACCGATGGGCGGTGAACGTGAACGTTCGCGTCGTGGACGCCGGCGTCGTATGGACGCAGACGCCGTTCCGGCAAGTGCTGGCTCTCCCCGCGAGAGCCCAGCTGAGGCAAGGCCTCCTCCTGCTCTGCTCGATGAGCATGGTGAGCTCCACTTTCACGTGGAACGCCTTGTGGCGTGGCGTAGACGCCAGGGTCGTACCCGGTACTTAGTGAAGTGGAGGGGTTACCCTCACTCACAGAACTCATGGAAGTTTGAGGTTATCCTACGGAAAGATTGCCCTGACGTCGTTGACGCTTACGACCGGGCACATCATGTGCCGAAGCGCCACCATGGCGTGCGACAGCGTCGCCAGGCGCTGGGCGCCTCCCACTAGAGTGGGGGGCGATCAGGTCAGTAGTTGAGCTCAGGCTCTGACCAGTGGCTGCAGCAGCCAGCTCGTACGTATGAGCGGTGCTCGCAGCGGGAGCAGGAGGTGGAGAGACCTCGTAGTGTTAGGGACATGGTCCCGAAGGAAGCAGGTGCTTCGTGTTGTGCTGAACAAGGCTCAGGCACAAGCGTCTCGATAGACGCATAGTTGTTTTGAAACAACTTGCTCGATGAGCATGATCCAAATGTGGATGCGCTGTAACAGCGAAAGTGGTGTCCCGGACGGGGATCGAACCACTGGCCTTTGGCTTGACAGGCCGGAGCTCTACCATTGAGCTATAAGGGCGATGTACGTACGTCAGTCCGAGAACGGACTACTCATGGTATGAGAGGGCTGCGCCCGGGTGGATTTGAACCACCGACCTGTGGCTTCCAAAGCCAAAGCTCGACCACTGAGCTAAGAGGGGATTGCCCTTAAGCTTGTTCAAGCGTGGACAATCGCTCATGTAACGAGAGGGCTGTGCCCTGGTGGGTTCGAACCACCGACCTGTGGCTTCCAAAGCCAAAGCTCGACCACTGAGCTAAGAGGGGATTGCCCTTAAGCTTGTTCAAGCGTGGACAATCGCTCATGTAACGAGAGGGCTGTGCCCTGGTGGGTTCGAACCACCGACCTATCGCTTGTGTAGCGAGTGTTCAACCGCTGAGCTGCTGTTGACGACTCGAATGAGTCAAGAGCATTGCTCTAAGTGGTTTTCAACTCTTGGAGTAGGCGCGGAGCGCGAGCGTAGGTCTGAGACCGCTTGAGAGCAAGATGCGCGCTGCGCTTGAAACATTGGGCCGTGGGCCGACGACGAGAAGTTGGGCATCAACGATGCGTAGGCGTTTGTGAGCTCACGGAGCTGTACAACGCTGGGGTGAGGTGTAGTAACCTCCGCCGTCTTAACAAGACGTGACCTCGCTGAGGAAAGTTTCGAGGACGGAATGTTCTCATCTTAGTGAGGGAGAGTGTAACGGGGTTACATGGTGTGGAACACACAGGGGTACGAAGTACCCGGAGAGTTAACAAACTCTCAGTACATAAGTTGGAGAGTTAACAAGGTCTCTCAGTACGTTGGCCGAAAGCCACACGTTATGCATTTGATTAGGTTTAACTATGCTAGATAGTTAAACAGATACATTCACACCTAGGCGGCTTGGCCGCAATAATAGTAAATAAAACACTTCTGGTTTTGAAGCATAAAAGTTAAGGTGTTAACTTTGAGCCCTGGTCTTGGGCTGTAAGTGTCCTTTGGATAAGGAACTTAGTATTGGTGACTCTTTGAGTCGAACGTCTTCCTCTGACGCTAGAGCTACGGCAGCCCCGCTGCCGACAGGCTTATTGAACACATAAGTGTTAGCGAGATTCGGATAGAAGTAGCGAGTGTCATCAGGATCAGTCTTGCTCACAAGTTCGTACCCGAGAGCAACATTTACCTTGAACGCACTTGCCTGAGTCGAAAGAAAAAATTCTCAAGCTTATCGTAGAAATCAGTAGCCTCAATACCCTCATATAGGTGTGATTCCATGTGATTACCATTGTAAAAACGGTACTTAGGATCAGCCTTGTAGTCAGGCGACAAGTGTTTCTCAAGGGTTTCAGTCGAAACATTGTACTGCTTAGCTACCAATTTCTGGTTGATTGGGCGCGAAACGTTGCTTACATAAACCATCTTACCCGTTCTACCACGCACCTTAACACGGTAGCTACTACCCCATTTGATAGCTTGAATATTTAATCTCTTTAATCCTTCGAGCTCGTATGCAAACATGTTGCCTATATATGCTTGGCTATATTCTTCTTCGTAGATATGACTTTATAATATTTTGATCATGTATCAGGATCGACTTTATATCTTAGTCATTACAAAAGATTCTGAAATTAATCAATTCAAATATTTGGGTTATACCTTTTTGGAGGTTTTAAGCCATTGTCATTGACTATATTGGGATTGACTTTTTATTTGAGAAAAAAATAATTAATTAAGTTTGGTTTCGTTGTTAGGTTCATCAATAAGTTCGGTTTTGGATCTGCTCTCTGTTCTTATCGTCGTAGCTCTTTTGATACGACAGTCGAGTTTCACGTGTGCGCTGATAGTAGCGCTTCTGCGCAGCCTTAATACGCTCTTTGTTAGCGAGGTATTGCTGAGGTGAGTACGCCATTTTTTGTATATTACTAACTTTATATTTATCAGTAATTAAACAAATATTACTTGATTCAATCCCGGAGGTGTGGCGCGCGCTCTGTTGATCTCTCATTCTTTAGTTTCACCGGTAGCTTGACGGATTTCTCTAGATGCTCTTAAGTGCTATCGTTGAGTGGACGATCAGAGATACCTTTCGATGCCATGATTAAGCAGATGAGTGCATGTAAGAAGATCTCAATTAGAAAATAAGCAAAAGGATTGCATATGGAAGATATTTATTGCAGCATCGCGTAAATTCTCCCCACAATTTCTTTCAATCCTTCAAACGACGGTATGGTATTCGCTTGAGGAAGAACAGTCTCATGCTCTCTGACCTTCTCGTCGCCACTGATCAAGAACTTCCACTCGAGAAAATTCGTCACAATGCCATACGTCAAAGTAAGATCTTCGACATCACAAGAGCTTCGAGCCCCGTCACATGTTGAACCATTCCTTGCAGCATATCTTCACGCTTTGCTTGGACAAGTGAAATTCTCTTGGTGCCACGCTTGAGCACGAACTCGAATCGACCTTTCAGGAGCACGTTCTTCCCAACCACGTCTTCTTCGACTAATATGCGGACGTTCTTAAGCAGACGACTGACTGTCTCAAGGATCGGGGCGATAAAAAACAATCTCTTGGCTTCTTTCCCATTCGAAATTTTTCCATAGAGTTCCCGCAAGTCACGAATACGAGCGAGGGGTAGCTCGATGTCAGCATCAGGTATATCGCTTGGTTGAAGGTCGAAAGAATCGTCGAAGTTGTAAATAGGTTTCATATCTTCCCAACAAAGACTCGACTAGCCCACAGTCTTGTCGACATCGTGATTTTTCCGCTTTTTGCTTGTTTTCTTGGTGTCTTCACTCGTGGTCTTCTGGTTCGCCTCTTGATTCTTCTGACGAATCATTGCATTGATCCAGGGTTCTGGACTGGGGATAAATTGGTCGGGAAAAAACCGTTTATACCACCCACCCACCCCGAGAGTTTGCAGGAAGGGTTTATTGAGGATTATTAAAAAAACCATCCACCCATCATGTTCTAGTCCACCCATCAGTCATTCACCCGCCCACTATCCCTCTCCTCTATCAATCCAGATTTATCAATCTCTAGTCCATCCATCAAATAGCATATCGCCTCGAGCTCCAGAACTTGGTCGAGGTCCAATCAGGTATCACTCTTAAATTTCCTTGCTTCAGCACAGGCCGAAGAACTGTGAACGATCGCATCAAAACCCCGACGTACTTTTGTACAGTGCACTGCAGTCGTTGATTGGGCGCTTAGTATGGTATAGGGGGCGTAAAGCCACGGCATTCTGCAATGGTCAATCCGCAAACACTGTTTGCATCGATAGACTTGCACATCCCACCCTGCTGTGCAGAGCAAAATCACTACTGTGAAGTTTGTGAATTAAGAGTGTCAACTTTGGTAATTTCATATATTAGAAGTTTGTAAGGATTTAGAAAACAAATATTTCAGTAGCTACATTCTATTAATAGATTTAGCAATATACAAAATCGTCGCTCTGGTTGCACATCCACATGGCTCCAGGCTGCGTCTGCTTTCCGACCGGGGCGAACAGTCAGATCCCTCTGCTCTATGACGACAGGAGGTTCCCCGAGCTAGCTGGAATCGCGCCGGTCCGTAGCGACATGCTGCGTAGGCTAGGCTTCAGAGGTCTTGAGGAGAGGGGAGAGTTTTGGAGAATGAGAGTCCGCAAAGAAGTCGAAAATTACTGCTGCGTGCAAAACAGAATGATTGGCTTGCCCAACCATTCTGTTCGCCCAATTCATGGAGTAATTGCATCCAATTAAAAGAATTGGTGAAGGGATAGGTGCTAAAAATCCAATTATAACACCCACCCATGCTATTTAATAAATACCCCTGATATTTCAAGGTTTTGGGGTTTTCCAGAACCCTGCATTGATCGCAGCCCATCGTTTGAGACGTTCGGGGTGCCGGTGTATTGTAGTTGGTGGCAAAGAGGGTGCCACGCCGATTGCCATGGCTGCGGAGCGGTCGTTTTTACCTTTCGGAGCCACCACCAGCACGTGAATTTGCTCACTGGATGGAAGCTCCATGTTGTTCTTCGTGTAAAACCACGTTGTTAAGGTCTTTGAGCCCAGAATCGGTTCTCCGGCCGTCAGCGCATGGATGTAGTCATCAAATTCTCCTTCCACCAGCTTCAGAGCAGCCCGATGTTCGTCTGGGAGCCACTGAAAACTTTCCTCCTTCATCTCCTCCGCAGTAGGGCGGTAAACAGGGACGACCTCTTTGCCGCTCTCATCTTCGACGGGCTGCTTCGCCAGGAAGAGCTGCAGGTCCTTGGCGTCGCCCGTGATAGTCGTTGCATTCTTCGCATTGATCGCATTCTTCAAGTCTCCCACCAGCTGGCTCGCGTCGATGTCCACAGGGAAAGCGCTTCCAGCCACACCAACGATCGCACAAACAAGTTTCACCATCTTTCCTCGAGACGGCAGGTTCTGGAATGAGGAAGAAGGGAGGGAGAATCTCTGGCGTACTTAAGCGGGAAAGAAGGGTGTGACATAGATTTTCAACCAATGATGGGACGCCACGTCGCGCTGGTCCGAACTAATCCTTGAGGTATAAATCTGCCAGCGTATTGCTTTTATCAATGAGAGTGACTATATTGACCGACTGAGTTAACCTTCCCCTAAGGGAAAATGCCAATTAAGGGCCGTTCAAAGCAACCTTTTCTTGTTTTGACTGTATCTTTTATTCTAGAAAAAAATAAAATATGGCCTTGGCACCAAGCAAAAGCTTACACAATTGTATATTTCCCTGGTTATTAAATTGTTTTACATCAGCTATGGTGCGTTCAGTAAGGACGAATTAAAACAGTGCATAAAATGTGACGGCCGTGCCAATTAAGGGCCGCTTGTTTTCACTATGGGTTGCTAAGTAATCTCTTATATGATACCTTAGTAGTGGCCAATGAAAATAGATAAGCCTGAAATTCCGAATTGCCTATTGGCTAACCGAATCCGGCCCTTAACTGGCCACCGGCCCCTAATTGGCAATTTACCTTACAAATTTTTGACGCGCTCCCATCCGTACGATGTATACAGTGTGTACCATGTATACCATGCAGCCTGACAGCCACTAAATTTCGAACAGCGTAACGATCGTAAGGCTGCAGGAGGGGGAAATGGATCTCCGCGTCCGAGCCGTCCAGAAGAGGCCGCTAACTGGGGCTGTCGCGCGCGAGATCGACGAGAGCGACAGCAGCGATTCTGAGCCGCCCCGAGAAGACTCCCAGGACGACGTCTGGCTCCCAACACCCGCTGCGAGCGGTGCTGGTTCGGGTGATGGAGAGTCTTCCGAGGCTTTCAGTGTGTCGGATGTAACCGATTTAACCAGCAGCACTAGCGAGGGTGGTCCCCCCACACGCGTGGTGGCATTACCACCCAACACGGTGGAGTTCGCCTCGTGGGAGGCCTTCGACGAGTACCTGGCTGCGTATGAAGCCCAAACGTTTCAAGTATGCAAGATTCATTCAAGATTTAATGAACGGATGTCTGACCCCGCTGTCCCACTAATTTTGTGCTATCTGTCTTGTAGATATTCAGGGCGCGCTCTAATACCAGCGTGGCAGAGCGCAATGCCAGGATTGACAAGTCACAGTCAAAAGCAGCTAAAATACCAGCATCGTGGGAACAGTATTCGAGGACGTTCGTTTGTACGCACTCAGGGAAGTACAAGTCTGTAGCTACGAAGCGGCCACACCAAGAGACTCGAGCACAGGGCTGCAAGGCGCAGGTACATATATGTCGGCCTGGTCGGGACTGGTCGGGTCCAGTCGGGGTCAATCGGGTAGTTCACTGACTGACAGTGGTTATATATGCTCTACAGATTAATGTCTGTGTCCAGGTAGTTGATACAAAGAATACGACGTTTGCTGTGCGGATCACTCGTTGCCGACTAGAGCACAATCATCGTCTGACAAGCCTGGCTTTCTCTTCACATCCATCGAAACGCATTATCCTCGACGAGTCAACGCTAACTACAGTTGATCGACTTCGAAAAAAAGGTGTCAAGAAGTCTGGTATCATCAGCCACCTAATGAAGCACACCGACAGTAACCCCACCCCAAAAGATGTGCAAAACCTCGTCCAGAAATTAAAGGCTCGCGAACAACGCGATGGGCCTTCAAGCACTGACAAGCGGCTTAAGAAGTGGATGAAGCAATTCGGTAATGTGCCAGGGAACGTTGGTCGGGTTTTCTTGGACGACGTTGGTGGCAAGGTAGAGTGAATGCTTTTATCAGGTCTAATGTCAATTCATGAAGTTAACATTTGTTGTTTTGTGTGCTATTGAATACGCAGAAAGTTGCGACTTGCATCACATTGCAAACAAAGCACATGCGAACACTATTCGACCAATTTCCTGAAGTTCTGATGATTGACGCAACCCACGGGACGAACCGGTCTAAGTATAAAGTTTTTTCATTCATGGCACACGATACGTTCTGTAACGGGGTTACATGGTGTGGAACACACAGGGGTACGAAGTACCCGGAGAGTTAACAAACTCTCAGTACATAAGTTGGAGAGTTAACAAGGTCTCTCAGTACGTTGGCCGAAAGCCACACGTTATGCATTTGATTAGGTTTAACTATGCTAGATAGTTAAACAGATACATTCACACCTAGGCGGCTTGGCCGCAATAATAGTAAATAAAACACTTCTGGTTTTGAAGCATAAAAGTTAAGGTATTAACTTTGAGCCCTGGTCTTGGGCTGTAAGTGTCCTTTGGATAAGGAACTTAGTATTAGTGACTCTTTGAGTCGAACGTCTTCCTCTGACGCTAAAGCTACGGCAGCCCCGCTGCACTTGGTAGCACTCGTAGTCAATCCCGCTCCTGAGTCGGTTGACTATATCCTCTGCGAGGATGGAACACCCTGTGTTCGCGAATTTGCCCCCGGCGCAGCAGGACGCGCTTACTAAGCTTATGTCCTTGCTTGGCCCGGAGGGCGTGGCTCATCTTGCATCGCAAGGTCCAGAGGCGGTCACTGCCAGGCTGGAATCGTTCTCCCGCTACGAGAACGCGCTCTTGGAGCATGTCCAAGAGAAGATGAGCGCCGCAACGGCGGCGGCGTCGATGACGCGTGAAGAGTCTATGAGACTGAAACCGCTCATGGTGAGCGTAAAAACCTTCGAGGGGAAGGATGGAGAGAATCTCCTTCTCTGGACCCGTGAGGTCGAGATGGCCATGGGATCGGCCCTGCTCCAGTCTGAGCATCAGCGCGTGGCGCTGGCTATCTCCAGGCTTGGAGGTCGCGCTCGCGAATGGGCACTAACGTGCGGCACGTCTGTTGACGCTGCATTTCCCACTTGGGATCAGCTGAAGCAACAGCTTTCGCGCGTGTTCGCGCCACCTAATCAGGCGTACCGTATCCGGTCGAAGTTCCTTGCTACCCGCCAGGGTAAGAAGGAGTTATTGGACTATGTCCAAGAGTTGAGAACTCTTATCGCCGGAATGGCGGCGGACCCTCTTCCAGAACTGGTCAGCGTGACCGTGTTCATGGAGGAACTTCGTGTGAGCGCAGCTCGAACGGAAGTGTTCCGTGTACACCCTAACTCTTTCAAAGAGGCGGTGAATGTGGCATTGAATGCCGAGCACAACTTCAGGTCGGCTCGATCTGGTTGGAGCGCTAGTAGCGCAAGCTCTTCGAGCGGTCCAGAGCCGATGGACCTCAGCTATGCTGAAGATGAAGAAGTGGAGCTTCTTGCTGCGGAGCAGCGTGCCGGCATCCGCCGATGCTTTGTGTGCAATAGCACTAAGCACTTGAGGGCATATTGCCCTCTGCGCAAGAAGCGCGTGGCTCCGGCGAGCCAACCCTCCGGGTCATCGCCGGGAAACGGCATTTCCCAGTAGGCGCGGGGCGGCCTACTGGGGAAGAACTGAGTTCTGTTGTACCTCGAAGAGGTAGAGGGCAACGGGGCTCAGCCCCGAAGAGAGCTGAGCTCTCTTACGAGAAGAGTGTGTGCAAGCCGGGATTGCTGGTCGTTCAAGCGAACGTGAAGGGCTTTGCAAAGCCATGGAGAGTCTTGATTGACTCGGGAGCCTCGGGCAACTACGCCCGTCGCTCCACCCTAGAAGGGAGTCAGCTGTATGCTGAGGCACTGGAAGTGCCAACGAGAGATACGATCTCTGTCCGTCTCGCGACGGGGACACTGGTGACTGTGTCGAAGGTCTCTGTCGACCTTGGAGTGAAGTTTGAGAACTTCGATAGCGTGGAACGCTGCTTGGTCTTAGACCTGGATGCGAGGTATGACCTCATCCTTGGCATGGCATGGCTGGAACGCCATGAGCCATGGATCGACTGGAAGTCGAAAACGCTGGGTGCGTCGCACCCTGCTCCTAGTGGAGCTTTGGTGAGTCATGAACCCACCTCTGCTAGGAAGCAGAAGCGCTTTTGGCGCGAGCACGAGGCCGAGGCGGCCGTAGTGCTGGACATTGGTATGTCCGAAATTGTTAGCAACGAGGTTGCTGTTTGCCCTGAGGGCGTACGTGGTGCGGCACGTTATCCGCTGAGCGGTGCAGGTCAGGTCAATGACCAGCTGCTGAGTCCTGGTGAGGACGAGCGCGGAGTGGCGCGTAATCCACTGAGTGGTATGAATCTGGTCGATGACCTACCGCTGCGTGACCCGAGGGTCGCGGTCGACTGCGAGTCGAGGCATCATGGGCGTGGCCCAGGAGATGCAGGTGAAGTGACACCTAGTTCACTGTGTGAAGGTCAAGAAACTCTTGGCTTTCAGCCGAGTGTCTTGCGAGACACTGTATCCTCTTCGAGGAGTGATGGTGCTGCTGCACCCGGTGGTGGTGACGGAGATGTCGCCACACCGCCCTCATCCGGCCGGGCTCGGTCGCGGAGGGAGAGGAGAAGAAGACGCAGGGCGTCTGTGACGTCCTCGACGTCGGACGATGTGTCCAACGTGACGAGCGGTGATGCTCCACGTGATTGCTGTGAACAGCTGTATACACTCGTGAACGGAGTGACGGGGGAGGTAGAAGGCGATATCAGCCTTGATACTCTGCCCGCTGCAGATGCTCTGCTAGAGCTGGACGAGATGTCCATTGCCGAGTTCGGCGAAGCCTTAAAGGCAGGCGAGCTAGCCGAGGTGGTCTTGCTGGGACCTGAGGAGGAGTTGAACTCCTCATCCGTCGTGGACGACGCGGTCCTAGAGGACACCAAGAAGGCGCTGAGCGCAAGAAGTGGATCGGCGATCCTCAAAGATCCTTCGGATCCCTTCTAGCTGGTGGTGAAGGAGTATGGAGACGTTGTCTCGAAAGACCCACCGACGGGTCTGCCTCCGGATCGAGGCGTGTGTCATGAGATTGACCTGGTTCCTGGAACCAAATACTGCGTAACAAGGCAATGGCCTTTGCCGAGAGAGCAGTGTGACGTCATTGACGCATTCTTCCGTGCGAAGCACGAGGCAGGGATGGTGCGCGAGAGTAAGTCTCCGCACTCGACACCCACGTTCTGTGTCAGAAAGCCGAACGGCAAGTGGCGCATTGTTCATGCTTTTAACAAGCTAAATGCGGCCACTATCCCGGCGCAAACGCCGATTCCTCGCAAGGATGTTCTGCAGAACAACATGGTAGGCTGTACGTTGTACAGCGCGCTCGACTTGGTCGATGGTTACTACCAATTGCTCATGAGAGCGAGCGACATTCCGCTGACAGCGGTGAGTACTCCGAGCGGTATGCTCTGGGAGTGGCTGGTGATGCCCCAGGGGCTGTCGAACGCACCACCAACGTTTAATCGTCTTGTGACGCAGTTGTTTAGGCCCCACCGGGCGTACGCTCAAACGTACTTTGACGATATATTCGTCCATAGTCGTTGCGAGCACGAAAGTCAGACGTGGATAACCACATTGTCCACTTGCGAGCGGTGCTCGAGGGCATGCGCACTAATAAGTTGTATGCCAACTTGGACAAGTGCGTCTTTGGCGCGGAGGAGATCCCCTTCCTCGGGTGCTTCATTGGGAAGCGTGGCTTACGGGCAGATCCTGCCAAAGTCAAGGCCATCGTGGACTGGCCGGTTCCCAAGAACCAAAAAGACTTACGCAAGTGGCTAGGCTTAGCCAATTACTTGCACAAGTACAGCGCGAACTACGCGGAGATGGCTCGGCCATTATCAGATCTCCTTAAGAAGGACGCACCATGGTGCTGGAACGTCGAGCACGACGGAGCCTTTGAGGCTGTGAAGGAGAGCCTCCTCCAGGCTCCGATCCTTGCGCTACCGGACCCGGATAGTCCGTTTAGCGTCGTCTGTGACGCCTCCGATTTTGCAATCGGTTGTGCTTTACTACAAGCAGACGCCGAAGGGCGTGAACGCGTGATCGCGTTTGAGTCTCGCCAGCTCAAAGCTGCAGAGAAGAACTATCCAGTTCATGACAAAGAGCTACTTGCAATGAAGTATGCTCTAGTCAAATTCAGGGTACACCTGCTAGGCTCTAAGCCTTTTGTGATCTTTACTGATCATGCGTTGTTACGCACTGCGACACAGTCGCCTCATCTCTCTCAGAGAATGGCAAGATGGCTTTCCTTCTTTGCCGAGTATAACTTCGAGGTGAAGTACAAGCCGAGGCGGCTTAATGTAGTGGCCGATGCGCTCTCGCGCAGGCCGGACTACGAGCTAGCTCATGTCACGACGGTGACGTCGTCAGTGCCTGACTTGATACGCGGAGCGTATGCACAAGACGACATGTGCGTAGCGCTGCTACGGGCTCTGGGGAGCGAAGAGTTTAAAGACTCTGACAAGGAATTGTCTGGGCGCTTACGCGCGAGGCTGCATCGATACTCGCTCGATGGCGGCCTGCTGTACTACAGCACCGACTCTGAGGATAACCCTCGTGTAGTCGTTCCTCATGATGAGGATCTAAAGTATCGAATCCTCTATGAGGTTCATGATACGCCCGTGGGCGGGCACTTAGGTCGGGATAAGACCTATGGCTCGGTGAGCTCGATGTACTGGTGGCAAAAAAAATATAAGTGGGTTGGCACCTATGTACGCACGTGTGAGACGTGTCAACGGACGAAGTCCGCGCCGAGCACGGCAGCGCCATTGGCGAGTTTGCCTGTCCCCAAGGGATGTTGGCAGTCCATGAGTATGGACTTTGTGTTTGGCCTTCCCAAGGACAAGGCAGGAAACACGGGTATAGTGGTCTTTGTAGACCGATTGAGCAAGATGGCTCATTTAGCGGCGGTGCCGGACACCATAGATGGTGAAGGTACAGCTTTGCTGTTTTTAGACCGAGTCTTTCGCCAACATGGCTTGCCTGAGGCAATTGTCTCGGATCGAGACCCGCGCTTCACCGCGAAGTTCTGGACGTCCCTCTTCAGAGTGCTTGGCACTCGTTTGGACATGTCCACAGCGGACCATCCGCAGACCGATGGTCAAACAGAACGCGTGAATCGCGTTGTGGAGGATATCCTCCGAAGCGTATGCGCTGAGGCGCCAAAACGCTGGAGCCAGATGCTCCCACTCGTTGAGTTCGCATTAAATAATGCAGTGCACGCCTCGACAGGCTACACTCCGTTCTATGTGAACGGCTTGGTTAACCCTCGCGTCCTACTGACGCCGCCACGCAGTGGCTCAGGGCTTGATGGGGGAGGGATAGCCTTGCGGCTAGCTGATGTCAGCCCTGTTGCGGTTCGCAAGCAAGTCAATGACTTTGTCTCTTTGAGACTAAGCGTAATGCGTCAAGTACGCGACGCTATGGCTGAAAGCCAAGTGTTAATCGCCTTGATCAAATACGCGGGTGATTCTCTACTGCAGATGGCCATTCGTACAAACGCTGGCACAAGAAGTTGGCGCTCGCGCTCCTCGATGTGGCGCACTCCAACGCGTATCTTACGCGACGTTTGGTACAGGCGGAGCAACGCGTGATCCGCATAGAAAGTTTGTGATGGAGTTAGTTGGTGAGTTTCTCAATGGACAATGGAAGAATGCACCAAGCGACGGTTGCATGCTGTACAGCGGAGAATTGGGTGATGGAGGAGAAGGAGGCCAGCTCGACACGCCCTCTTCCTAGCCCTTTCCTAGTGTAGTTGATGTGCCCCCGACAAC
>NW_003303709.1:755396-768751 GCF_000142945.1 Phytophthora infestans T30-4 | reverse complement strand
GAGATTACGCGCTCGAAGAATTCGTACGTATGACTCGATCGCGTGACGAGATCCAAGCGAAACTGGCGGACAGCGAGCTCCAGCGGGACAAGGCGGCTACCGAGTGGGCGAATGCCAAGCGTACGCAAACGGAGCTGGAATCCAAGCTTCGCCGCACTAGTACGTGGATGAGCGCAGTTGGGGGTCTGGGACCGACGAGGCAGGGGCGGCGCGACGCGCTGGAGACGTTGGGCCGTGGGCCGGAGTGGGAGTGCCAGGCATCAAGGATGCGAACGCGTTTGTGAGCTCGTGGAGCTGCAGAACGCACAGGTGAGGTCTAGTGACCTCCGTCGTCTTGACAAGACGTGACCTCGCTGAGGAAAGTTCGAGAACGGAATGTTCTCATCTTAGTGAGGGAGAGTGTAACGGGGTTACATGGTGTGGAACACACAGGGGTACGAAGTACCCGGAGAGTTAACAAACTCTCAGTACATAAGTTGGAGAGTTAACAAGGTCTCTCAGTACGTTGGCCGAAAGCCACACGTTATGCATTTGATTAGGTTTAACTATGCTAGATAGTTAAACAGATACATTCACACCTAGGCGGCTTGGCCGCAATAATAGTAAATAAAACACTTCTGGTTTTGAAGCATAAACGTTAAGGTATTAACTTTGAGCCCTGGTCTTGGGCTGTAAGTGTCCTTTGGATAAGGAACTTAGTATTAGTGACTCTTTGAGTCGAACGTCTTCCTCTGACGCTAAAGCTACGGCAGCCCCGCTGCACGTTCGGCAAGGGCCAGTTTGTGCAGCACGCGCTGCTTCAAAATGAGCGCTATGAAACCCTGTTGACAGCGATAGAGGAATTCAAAGCGAACAATCCTGCGTGGTCAAGACTTCAATGTGTGCTGGTGGATAAGGATTTCACAGAACTGTCCGTACTTGAAAAGGCATTTCCTGGGGTGACAGTCTTACTTTGCCAATTTCACGTGCTGAAGTACCTACGGGAAGAGATTGCTTCAGCTGACTATGGCTTTTCGAGGTCTCAGAAAGAGCAACTTGGCGGTGTTGTGAGCTTACTTGTCTACGCAAAAACGGAAGCAGAGTACGACAAACGCTTTCAGTACATGGTGCATCTTGCGTCGATTGGTTATGCCGGTCCAGTTGCGAATGATCGATTTGGTATCGTAGTCGGTGTGGAGTCGGGCTCAGTCGGTGTGGAGTCGGGCTCAGTCGGTGTAGAAGTCACAGATCATGAACTGGAAGATATTTCTTCTCGCATTGATGAACATCCTTTTGTGAAGTACTTTCGAAAGAATTGGGACAGCTGTCGTGAGCTCTGGTGTGCACATAGGCGCCAGAATACCGTCACACTCGGCAATAATACCAACAATCGCCTAGAAGCCTCTTGGAAGCAGCTTAAAGAGTGGGTGGATTCGTTTATGGGAGTGGATGAGTGCATCGCTTCGACCATGTACTATCAAACGTTACCAGAGCGATTGTTCATTGCAGAAGTATACAAGAATGTGACCGTCCAGCATCCTGATTACAAAAACGAGATGACACTGGTGACGAATATTGTCAGTGAGCATGCTTGTGAACTTATATTCGGGCAGTATTCGTATGCTATTAAATCTGCGTCGTACACGTTTTATGAGGGGTGCCCAGACGTGTATTTTATCAAGAGTATATCTACAGCTGATGACGCGCTGGACGAGATGAACGCCGAGTATTCAGTTACTAAGCGCGAATGGAAGTGCTCCTGTCTATTCATGTACACGAGATTGCTACCCTGTCGACACGTTTTCTACCTCCGAAAGGCTTTTGGTCAGGAGACAGTCATCCCCACACTACTGTTAAACAGGCGGTGGCTGTTGTCTACTGTGCGTGCGGCGATTAAAAATACAAGTGTCGTCTCTGACACAGCGGAGCCAAAGTCTTTTGAGGTAAAAAAAATGTGATATCCTCACAGGCGAGACCGTGGGACTCGAACCACAAATATTGTGAAGTACTGCAATTTGCATCCCAAATTTGTGACACCATGGCGGGACTCGGCATGACGCAGTATAAAGAAGCGATGCAGTATCTTCAAAGTGTGACTGGGCGGTTCAAGAGAGGCAAATTCGAGGATCCCGGTGTGCCAATTTTACCACCAGCTGAATCTGAGCGTCACGGTTCGACTAGCAACCCGCGCGATGATGCGCTGTCGCCGCCACTACTTACTGTCACGATCGACTGCACGGCCCGACTCACCACGTGTCGGGCGGAACTGCTTACTCGTCATGCGGATACAGCAAATTTGAGTCATGTATCCCCAACTGCCTCTGAGTCTGACCATGCCACAAGCTGCAACTCCGTCGAAACAACACAGGTTGCAGATTTATCGGGCCAGTCGGTCTCGATCGGAGGCCAATCGGGCTCAATTGGGGGCATATCAGGTCCAGTCGAGGAAGAATCGGGTCCAGTCGGGGAAGAATTGGATCCAGTCGGGGAAGAATTGGATACAGTCGCGGACGTGAAATTAAGCACACTACCACCAGCAACGGAAGACACGCCATTTGTGATAGCGAGTCCTCCAAGATCGCGAGGACGACCAAGACAGACAGCCAGATCAAAGAAGGCAGCTCGTAAAAAAACTGTCATTGTAGCTCAAGAAGACTCAGAGCTGTACGCTTCGAATTTAAGCTTGGCGTCCGTGGATGCAGCGCTGTCTTCGGATGCAACATACATATCGTCAGCTGCAGTTGTGAACAAGTTCAAAATGGTGGAGTATGGCTTCAAGCTCAAGACACCTACAGCACGAACAATATCGAGCTTGCCACCCACAATTGCTTTGATACCAGCAGAGTCGATCACGCGGATATTGCGCCCTGAACAAATTGCCATTTGCAGGAAAAAGGTTTCGGCTCTGCAGTCGAAGCACAAAGGCCTAGCAGAAAGTGCCGTGGCGCTGGATATTCCAGGCTTTGGTGCGTACTCAACGAGTACAATTGGGATCATGAATAGGTGGCACAGGGCAATAAATGTGGTAAAACAGGTCGAGAAGGCTGTGAAGTGGGTCGAAACCATTGACTTCACACTCCCAATGCCTGCTCCGTTTCAAGTGGTGCTACAGACGGATATGCTGTCAAAGATGCAGTAAATCCCGCTTTTGTCTGCAAAGATACGTCGACGAAATCATGCCATCACTACAACACTTTCTAACTAAACGTTATGTTCGACAAACAGGCAGAAATTCTAGATCTCGTCGGAAAAGAAACAGCTAAGCGACGATACCATGAATATCGTCATGTCCAAGCCGTTCGGAAAACGAATTGATGTCGTCTTTGTGGATCCAGGTGCTATCGGTTCCATCGATAATGAAGATAGTCCTGTCAATACCAGAGCCTTCGCTACAATTTTCGCGGGCAAGACGAACGAGAAAATTCTGATCCCTATATGCTGCAGCAACACGCATTGGTGCTGCGTAATGGTGAACCTAAATCTGAATGATGTGTGCATCTATGACCCAATGAGCTCGAGCTATGTCGTTAGAGTCCGAGCGATCGCAGAAAAGCTGGCAATGCAACTGCCAAACTACGCACCAAGGAAATACCGAGTACACCACTACATGGGCGATCTAGGGGTACAAGTAGATTCACACAATTGTGGTATGTATGTTCTGCTAGCGTTTGAGGTATTCGTCGGTGCCCAAGGTCTGTGCATGCTGAGTAGGAAGGAGTTACAGTATCTGCGCTACAGATACATATATATGTGTCTATAGTTAGCTCTTTCAACAAGTTGATTTTGATTCTGCACTTACCAGTCCCACTGAGCTCTACTGAATAAAGTTTCTCATGCTCATGACATGATGCCGGTCGTACTTGCACGCTCAAACCACAAAGTCTTCACATCCGGATATACGTATACGGACGCTTGATTGCTCAACTGACTTATTTTGTGTCGGGCATGGTCGGGCATTGATCGGGTGCTGTCGGGCACCATTAGCCTGTCTCTTCCACACCAGTCGGGTTGAATAGCAAGTGCCTTTATCAATACACCCCGTTTTCGCGGGGGTGGACCATATAGGATTTGCAAATAAATCAGACTTTAGCTTACAAACTCTAGTTCTTTTAGATTCAGGACAATCGCATCCGGAAGTTTATCAAAGTCCGAGGGCGCGGAAACGGGGTACAGTACTGTACATGTATAGTTTGAATGTTGTCCGTCGCAGCGGTCCCGAAACGTCCTAAGATCCAAAAAGACGTGGCTTGCTATAAGGTGGGCGTCGTCAAATCAACGTCGTTTAGCTCTCACCGGTTGAGCGGTTCTAAATTTACCCTAAGATCAAAAAGACGTTGCTTTCGCTCTCAGGTGGTCGAGAGGTTGCGTCGTCAAAATAGCAGCTGCCTCGAAAGAACGTTCCAGGACTGGTCTCGCAGGTAAATTACGGAAAGTAAAAAAACTGCCGGCGTAATGTTCCATGTCATACTACTAACGTTTTCGTGGGAAATGCCTGATGCCGAGTTTCCAGATATTGAAAAATTCAGGCGATTCTGCGGGGCCCAAAAAACTGAATTCGGAATTACTACAGCGATGGCGCTCTCTCGGAATGAGTAATCGTTTGGCCTGGTTAAAAGCTTCGTACACTCTGGTTGCTTATACAAGTGTTTGGCCTTCTGTAGCCGCACAACTTTGTCAGTACAGCCATGTGTGTAATTGACGCACATGCTGCCGAACTGTACTGTGATACCGTACTGTACGTATTACGAAGTAGTACCGATATTAGTGATTGGATACTTTAAGAAGCATGTTTCCTGCTCATAATTTAAAAAAGAGTATGCAACCGTTATAACTAGTTTGCACTGCTCGCCACAATCGGGGTAGGAAGTTGAAGGTTGCTGCGCAACAGCAGTAGCGACTCAATAGCTAGGCCTTTTCGGTCGTCGTGGGCATCATGCTCTTGCTTGTGATCGGCCAAATAGTGCCACTCCATTCCTGCATGGATAAAAACATCTTAGAATATCGCATCCGCGTTATTGATTCACTAGATGATCTTCATACCGGGATGATCGGGCCCATATCAACGTCGTCTGTATCCCAGCTGACGATTTTGTGCACTGCGGGAATCATGTGGTCGAACACAAACACAAGCGCCAGGGTGATCTGACCCAGCACGGCGTCGCCGAGCTCCATGGGTGTGTGTGGCTTGTACATCATTCTCTTATGCTTTTCTCTCAAGTTTTGTTGGTCTTAGTCTGGATGACGCAAATAGGTAATAATTGAGTCTCAAAGGCACCCATTTCATTGACCACCATTCGTGATGAGCATGTGTAATTATTATAGCAGCATAGAAATGATTAACGTCAACTTCAGCCTGCGAAAAACCCACTTGCCAATCGCCTCTTTTGTAGATTTCAAGAAGATCTTTCATTTAGCAAAGCGATATACACATTGCGTCATCATCGCTTTAAGTTGTGACTGTTGCTGCGATGCTTAAAAAAAATCTTCTTCAACAAAATATGGGAATTCGTTTTTTGCGTTGGTAGTGCCGTCTCGGTGGGCCATCGTGTCGTCGGACGCGAAGCGAACAGGTGACGACGGCGACCATTTTGAAGCGCGTTGAAACAAGTGCCACGTCGGAGTCGTGCCAACTGGTACACCTCGGGGAGTATGTCGTATGACTCTCGCTTTTTCATAAAGGCTCTTTAGGTCGAGCGATCCAGGCTAAAAAGTCAATCGCCGTCAACTGACCGGTCCTGGAGCTATCTTCGATACAGTAGGCGTTGCCGACGACGAAACGCCTGACACAGTGACGTGTGCAGCATGTTGCCCTTCCGTGGCCCAGCGAATGGTGGCAATCCGCGATCATGTTTATTGCATTCTGTTTCGTCAACACTTTTCACCTTTTTTTTCATGTTTATGTTGTAGAAGTTAGCGCTAATTACAAAAGCGACAACTTCAATTATGAAAATTCGGACGCATCTCGTCGATAACAAGGAGAAACATTGTGTCGCATTAGATCTACTCTATGGCGATACACCACACGCTATATATACAGTGTACACACCACCACCAGGTATTATTACCCCGTACACGACACTTCTGTCGTGACGGCGAGAAAACGATGCGTCTGGAGAGACGCGTTGCTTGAAGTTCAAAAGTGACTTCACAGTTTTCCACGTAAGCTGAAGTTGATGTCCGTAGCTGAGACACAGTCGAGCGTCCCGCAATGCAGTCTCTATGTTACGGGACGCAAAAGAACGCCGCGATCCAGAAGGTCGACGTGTACTAATTCACAAAGCTGCCGTCTTCAGACTCAGTTACCAATTCCCGCCAAGACCAACAAGACGCCGAAGAGAAGAATACTACTTCAAGAGAGTGCTGTACAAACCACACACACCTATGGAGCTCGGGGATGCCGTGATAGGCCACATCACGAGTGCATTCGTGCTTGTGTTCGGCTTTATGGTCCCCGCTGTACACAGCGTTGTTAGCTGGGAGACCGACCTCAGTCCCATCGTTCCGGTACGATAAACTGCACCACTGACAAATCGGCTGGACTAACGTCAAAATTATGTTTAATTGAAGGAATGGGCTGGAGACATAAGCCCAGTCAGCAAAAACAAGGCGCTCGATTCGCTGCCCCGCCACTAATTTGGCTTAGCTCGTGTCGGGTACTGGTACTGTTTCACTGCGCGACGACGGTACCATCAGCGCAAGGAGTCTGAATCAACTCGACCTTAACAGCGAGTGCCCGCTTACATACTGCTTTAATTTATACTTTTTAAACATGCGCTGCTTTGGCCCTGTAGCACCTAAAAAATGTTGTTGTGCTTTTTTGGGGAGCTAATTCAAGTACTCTACAAAAAAGCGCTTTCGAAAACGGTATCTTTAAAAAAAAAGCAATAGGAGCTTTGATGTCGCTTTTAAGTCTGACGTTGAAAAGTGCTCGCTTAACTGAGGGTCGCTCTTAACCACGCCATGGCACAAAATGCTGTGATCCGATTGGATGAGCGCTTGCTAGGGCTAGAGTTTAAAGTAAATAAAATGACAGGAAGTGCCACGGACATTCGCAAGTGTCATGGCAAGGGGCAATTGCCATGTGCCATGCTACTTTTATTTGCATTAATGAATATTTTAAAAATAGTTTTCATGATGGCACAGTGGCAGGTCTATTCGTAACCACGCCATGCCATGGCTCAATCTCTAGTGCCATGGCATGGCACACGTGGCAGTGGCTAAGAGCCACCCTGAGAAAAAAACTTTCTGTTTTTCTAAAAGCACTTTGATTTCGAAACACTTTTTTCAATGACATTTTATCAAATCATTGCGATTTAAAATAAAAAGGAATTCCAAAGGTGTTAAACAAAGCGTTTCTTTTTGAAAAAACGACTCTTAATTATTTTGGCTTTATAATATGATCAAATATTAATTGAACCCTTTTTTTCGAAAGCGTTAAAAAATCGAGCTCTTACCAAACGGTTTTTCGCTTAATGGTCAGCCAGCCATCCGTCAAACCGACGTCTACCACAAACATCAAGATGACCGACTCCGCCGGTGCGAAAATGAACGCTGCGACCATCGCCGAGCCCTTCAGCTTGGCCGTGCGCCAGTATATTGAGCAGGACATGGGTGGCGTGGGTCCCAAGCTCGTGGGTTTGCTGGCTCACGGCCCAAGAAGTACGCCGAGTGGACGGGCAAGACCTGTGCACGCGACGGCATCCGCTACGAGCTGCGCGAAGTGCCCAAGGACGAGCTGCTGGAGGCTTTGGAGAAGGCCAACAAAGACTCGGATGTGCACGGTATTCTCGTGTACTACCCGTGCTTCGGCGCCTTCCCGAGCTTCTTCGGTGGCACCATGGACGATTTTTTGCGCGACAGCATCAGCATTAAGAAGGACGTGGAAGGACTGTGCCAACTCTACCGTGGCAACTTGTACCGTAACATCCGCTACGTAGACGACGAGAAGACGCAAAAGTGCGTGCTGTTTTGCACACCTTTGGCAATTGTCAAGATCCTCGAACACCTTGGCGTTTATGACAAGACCAAGCCTACTGGCGACCACTTGTCAGGTGTTAACATCACGGTTGTTAACCGTAGTGACATTGTAACAGCGAACGTCTCCTACTCGCTCACTTGCAGAGGTCGTGTACGATGTCTGGACAGTGAGTACGACGGAAGAAGTAAGCGTTAACACACTACTCGCCCCACACTTGGCAGATTGGGAATTGCTGGAGCTCCACCCTTGGTGGACTCCGTTAGAAATAAAAATATCAACCAAGTATCTAACGGGCGAGTGACTACCAATACTAAAAAGACTTCTGGTTTCTGAGACTGCGTCGTCCAGGTCTCATACTCCCCTGAAACTGGAAGTCTTCCTTAGCTTGTTTGCGCGTCATCTGGGTCGGATTGTTGTTCTGGTTCTTCATCTGTATCCCCATCAACTTGAGTACACAGGCATTCGACACCAAGCTACTTTCGATGTTGGCGAAACTTGCCCTTACCCAATGGCTTGGTTAAGGCATCAGCAGGCATGACCTTAGACGGCATGTGTTTTACCACAATGTAACCAGCATCGACATAGTCAATAACCTTGTATATCACCAGATCTAGACACTTGATCTTGTGATGTCCGCTGGAATGTGTCATGACCGGAACAGCTGCAGCATTGTCCGTCCAGAGAAGAGCTGGAAGCTCGACAGGAACTTGTAGTTCGGCTAACAAGTTTTGTAGCCATCGAATTCGATCTGCACAGCAACTGGCTGTTGTGAGCTCAGCACTGCATGTATCTTTAACTGCACTGGGCTGTAGCTTACTTTGGTATGCTACAACACATCCACCAAGTGTTACAACTTGGCCAGTAACAGATCGACGAGTGTCCATATCATTGCCGAGGTCAGCATCAGCATATCCAACGATAGAAAGATTGCCCTTTGCAGAAACGTTTGGTAGCACCAATCCATAGGAACTAGTCCCCTTCAAATACGTAAGAGCGCGTTGAGCCAGTCCAAAATGTTCCTCTGTATAACAGTCAAGAAACTTGCTCAAGACACGAACCGCGTTCGCGATATCGGGTCTCGTACAACGCACCAAATACTGTAGGGAACCAACAATTTGACGAAATGGTAGATCACTTCTGTTTACGTCAGGTCCGTAGGGTTTGCTGGGTCTCACAGGTTTTACTTTTGGGTCCATTGCACACGAGCAGTGTGATCGCCATATTTTTCCACAATGTGTTGAATGTACGATTCTTGTGACAACGTGACTCGTGTCGGCTCCACTTTTACATTCATGGCCAGCAAGAGGTTGATCTCCCCCAAATCCTTTAGCTTCAATTCACTCTTCAACTGTGAAATTAGCCACGTGATACTCTCATTTTTAGCCGCAATAACGACATCATCAACGTAGACTGTAAGGAAGATAGGAGAGTCGTCGACCCACTTGACGTAAACGCCATCTGCAATTATGCTGGATTTGAAACCAAGCTTCACTAGATATCTCTTCAAATTTGCGTTCCAGATCGGAGGAGCTTGCTTTAAGCCATATAAGCTCTTCTTCAACAAGCACACACGTCCAGTGCCATCGTCGAACAACTCTGGTTGCTCCATATACACGTCGACATCCATCTCACCGTTTAGAAATGCCGTAGTGAAGTCAATTTGGCGAGGTTCCAGGTCATAGTAGAATGCGAGCACAATGACAACACGGATTGCCTCCATACTCACAACTGGAGAGTATACTTCCCAATAGTCTGAACCAAACGCTTGCTCGAAACCCCGGAGAATAAGTCGAGCTTTGTAGCGTACAATTTCTCCGTTTTGATTCCTTTTAATGACAAACACCCAGCGACTGGTCATGATCTTAGTGTCCGACGGACGGCTCACTAAAATCCACGTATGATTCGCTTGTATGTCAGAGAATTCCGTTTGCAAAGCTTGCCACCACTTATCACCATCATAACCTGCAAGCGCTGCACGAACTGACTTGGGCAGCTTGTCCGTAGTTGAGATGAAGTAATTGGCAAGCGAAAAGCCATGTAGCCTTACGTTTGGACGACGTGTAGGTGTTGATCTGCGAAGCGAAACAATTGGGTCTTTGGTGTGTGTTTTCCGACGTCGCTTAACTTCAACCAAACCCGGTTGTCGCTTCTTTTCAACGTGTTTTGTACATCTCGTATCATTCTCATGTCCATCGACACGAATTATAGAAGTGGAGTCACAATTTGGAGTACCATAAGTCTGGGCCAGCTCCCCTGTTCGTCTGCGTTTTGTTGGACCTGAGTTGATATTATCAAACTCAAGCTCCCACGCTCTTCTAACTTTCGTCTCTTGCACTACATCGCCTTAAACCTTAGCATCCATAGGACCGACTTCATCGGAGCTATGCAATGCCAGTGCAGTTTCATCGCTGCTACAGGAGCTCGAGTAGTCAAGAAGAGGAAGTCTTACATACGGGATTGAAACAGGTAGCACCACACCAGGCTTCTTCGCGTAGAACTTGTCAAGCAACTGATCCATATAGTCAGCCGCCAGTGTCCACTGTTCGCGAAACTTTACGTCACGAGACTCCACAATGTGTCCGGTAACAAGATCGAGGACACGATATCCAGTCGTGGATTTAGGATATCCTAGAAACAATGCATCTTTCGCTGTCGTATCTTGTTTACCTTTCCGTCTTTGCTTAGGGACGAAGTACGTTGCAGCACAGCCCCACACACGTAGACCAGATACATCAGGTATACGACCTTCAAATAACTCGTAAGGTGTACTGTCTTTAATGGCTTTGGATGGTGAGAAGTTGCGTATCGTTACCACAAACTTGAATGCCTCTCCCCATAGTTTTGTTGCAAGTCCACTGGTTACGAGGAGAGCGCGAACGGAACGCAGTACTACACCATTCATCTTTTCGACGAAAAACTTTTTTCTTCGGGTGTATACGTATTTGTATACAGCGGACGAACTCCATTGTCTCGGAGGACTTGTTGTAGCTTTTGATTTACAAACTCAGTTTCTTGATCAGACCCCAGGAATCTGACAGGTCGCTCACATTGCTTCAGCTGTAAGATCAACGTCTTCAAGTTGTCTGTACATTGAGACTTTTGACGGAGTAAGAAGCCCCATAGGTATCGTGAGTATTCATCCTCCACGAGCTGAAACATCACGTTTCCAGCAACCGAAACCTCACCATAGTGACAGACATCGGTCATCAGTTTTTCACAACACCTTATTGATCGACATGGAGACACATTCTTGTATGACATTCTTCGCGATTTTGCTAATGTACAGCTTAGGCAATTCATCGCATCTCTAGTGCGCTCACTAGGAGAGATCGTCATGCCTGTAGCCATCTCGATCACGATGAAGTTGCTGCAATGCTGCAAAATTCACATGACCAAAGCGAAGATGCCACCGAAATATCGATTCACCTCCAGCCACAAATGATGCAACTACTTGAGGTGAATTACACAAACCACGAGTGCGATAGTAACCTCGACTCTTGCCAAGCACTATTGCTGTCGGCCCCTTCCATAATAGCCGTCTTGGAGGTCCGTCCTGAGGATACTGTGACTCACATTGCCAGCCTTGCTCTTCAAGTGCATTAACACTTAGCAGATTAACGTGACATCCAACAACATTACGAACTCCAGTAAGAACGCAATCAAGCGCTTCTCCAGTTTCGCCACGTCTATCTTGTGTGGATAGGAAAGATACAGGCAATTGAGACACCAAATGTTCCGTTGTTACTTCTCCTGTCCACGGTTCATGTGGCGTGTTCGTCTCCACGTAGTGCGGGAACTGTGTCATAAGTGACCGGTCAGCGCAGGTATGAGTAATAGCTGCTGTGTCTAATATCCACTCCAATGAATTAGAGGTATCAAACGTCGACAATAATGTAGACCCAGTACTTGACACAGCACAAGTATTTTCAACACGACCGATCATTCCCAATGGTAACGGCTGAGGAGGTCCACCTTTGTTTCCCCCATATACGCTAGAGCTATCCCCAGAATTGTTGCCACACTTTGCTTTTTCAGCATCTACGTTGCCGTGCTTCAGATCAAATTTGAGCTTACGACACTCAAATTTGTGATGGCCTTCTCTATCACAATAGAAGCACTTGCCCTTCTTTCGTTTACCAGGACCAGACTTTTGATTGGCTTTGCTTCCTCCTTCACTGGATTTAGCTCCACGAGATTGTGCTCCACTGGGTTTAATCCAGCTAATATGTTTACTAGATGTGTCACCAGTTTTCTGCTTCTTAGCCACGTGCATGATCTTCGAGTTTCCCTCTTCCTCATCGCGGACGATCTCATCCATCTCGGTCTCGGACTTCAGTGTGTTCAAGACTTGCTGCAGAGTGGGTCGGGACCCGGGAGCCATGATGCGAGAAAACTGACGCACGACATCTCTGTTTGTCTGCACTACTCCCATGAGAATCACGTCCACAGTGAGATCATCATCGATAACTCGACCCAGATTAGCCAACACACGACGTGTATCGTGAATTTCCTGAAGCCAAGAATCCATCGTCTGCTCACGAGTGTAAGCTGCGTGGAAGAATTGCTTCAATACCCACACGTAATTAGAAAACTCACGCTTAGTATGGTGTGCTTCCAGATCTTCCGACATTTCCTTGCCAGTTGGAAGATCACACATACGCTCAGCGTCTTCAACTTTAGCACCTCGAAGCAACGTATCTTTCACAAAGAAGTCCAACATATCGTAGCGCTGTTGAAGTTCCCCATTTACAATCGGACGCTGTACGGATCCATCGATCAGACCCCAAGCATTAAATCGATGTAAATAGGCCATAACTTGAGCGCGATAGAGGTTAAAGCTTCCTGCCATTTTTGGTGGGTTTTTGTTCACATCCAACGCTAGGTTAGTCGGTGGCAATGGTATCCTTCGTTGTTGTTCTTCATTAGCGTGCAACCTCGCTGAAGCGTTCACCACTGGAGTTCCAGTCAAAATGAGTGTTGAAGTTGGTGAGCTCAACGCAGAAACAGACTGCGGCTGTGGAGACTGAAGGACAGGAATCCCGCCAGCACCACCAGCCAACGGACGTACCAGTCCAGCCGCTACTGACACTGCAGGCGCTGATACAGCCATCATCCGTCGCGACGCGGTCGGAGACGGAGTACCAAGTAAGTCTGACATCGAAGGCAGCGTCCACGACATCGTCAGCGTTCACGTAAGTTCTGGAAGTTTACTCCAATTTTGGGCTCATAACCCTAACAGCGAACGTCTCCTACTCGTTCACTTGCAGAGGTCGTGTACGATGTCTGGACAGTGAGTACGACGGAAGAAGTAAGCGTTAACACACTACACCCCACACTTGGCAGATTGGGAATTGCTGGAGCTCCACCCTTGGTGGACTCCGTTAGAAATAAAAATATT
>NW_003303709.1:746942-755296 GCF_000142945.1 Phytophthora infestans T30-4 | reverse complement strand
CATCTTCGTCTAATGGCAGCGACGAAGATGAAATAACAGCATGACGGCATTAAATCAGCATGTTTTCGTTCACGAACTCTGAAAAGGTGTTGCTCGGACGGCATTACAGCACTGCCCCCCTTTTCGCGGGGGTGGACCAAATAGGTTTGCAAATAAACCTGATTTTAGCATTCAAATTAAGTTACATTTGGAACTTAAATCATCATATCAGGAAGTTTATAAAAGGGTCAAGCAAGGGCACGAAAACGGGGTGCAGGACTGAAAGCAGCTGAGCATTTTGCTCTCATTGAATAAAACAGAACCCATTAAGGGAAGATTTGTTAAGTCAGAACACCTATTTTTCACTCGAATGGACCCAGTTCTTTTCACCGTCATGTCGCGAGTCGACGGGGAAGAACTAAGTCTTCGTGATGGGTGCGCGGGTGGCGCGTACCACGGGGACTTAGCCCCTGAGAGTCTTCGCACTCTCGAATCGGCGAAGAGCAGCGGCGGGTTGCTCGTAGTACACGGATGTGTACGGGGATACGATCATCCATTTCGAATCTTGATCGATTCTGGGGCGTCGAAGAATTTCGCACGCCGCCAGACGGCTGCTCGCAACAGCAACAAGTTGCCCGATGATTTGAGAGAATGCAAGGGCAACGGGACGGTGTCAGTGCGACTGGCCGACGGGAAGGTCGTCACTGTCCTCAACGTCCAAGTGGATCTGGCCGTCAAGTTTGAAGACTTTGACAGCCTCGAACAGCTCACTGTTCTCGATATGGATCCATATGATATGATCCTGGGCATGCCCTGGCTTGAGAATCACGAGCCCTGGTTTGACTGGCGAGGCAAGGCAATCGGTGCCAGCCGCCCTGCGCAGTCCGACAGAGCGTTGGTGAGTCATGTTCCCACCTCTGTCAGGACCCGGGGCGCCCGCAAGGGCTACCAGGGTACCAAAGCATCCGGCAGATGCTTGGGAGTCGTCGACGTATATGACGACTCCGAGGATGTTTTGATGGTGGCGGCGCCCAGAAGAGGCGCTGACCAGGTGGGTAACTTAGGTCCACAGGCGGGTAACTTAGTTTCGCGACAGCTGCAGCTGTCACGAACACTGAGAACAGCGTGTTCAGAGTGGGTAACACAGTGCCACACGCGGTCGCCCAGACCTTAACTGAAGAGGAAGACGTCGGATACGCTTCCTGTGTGGGTAGCACAGTGCCACACGAGGCCACGAGTGCCTCGGATGCCGTAGCGCCGACATCCCTAGACGTGGGCAGCAAAGCTCCACGTCACGGTCGCCGTCGTCAACGACGCCGCCGCCGCCTCAAGTCGGATCCGAACTTCGTTCAGATCGACGTCGCTTCAAGCGACTCGGAGTCCAGGGCTCGGGCTCCTTTGACAAGGCCGGTGGAAGCGTGCTATCACATCTTCGATGGCGAGACCGGTGTACCCGTCAAGGCATCTGGTGTCCACTTGGAACCGTTGCCAGAGGTGGCAGAGATACTGAACCTCGAGGAAATGACGGCTGATTCTTTTCTAACCAACCCAAAGCTGGAGAGATTGCTGAGATGGTGCTCATGAAACCTGAGATCACTCGAGAGGAGCTGAACTCCTCCTCGGTCTTGGACGAGAACGTCCTGGAAGACCTAAACAAGCAGCGTCAGACGCGCTTGGGTTCTGAGATCTTTAAGAACCCCAAGGAGCCAGTGTATCCTTTGGTGACGGAGTATGCGGACGTCGTGAACAAACACCCACCGACCCAACTCCCACCGGATCGAGTCGTACGGCACAAAGTATTGTGTCACGAGGCAATGGCCTCTCCCGCGCGAACAGTGCGAGGTCATTGGTGCCTTCTTCGCCGCGAAAGCGAAGGCAGGCATGGTGCGGGAGTCGAAATCCCCGCACTCGACGCTGCCTTTCTGCGTTCGGAAGCCGAACGGAAAGTGGCGTCTGGCTCACGCTTATAACAAGTTGAACAGCGCAACGGTGCCAACCCAAACTCTAATCCCACGAAAGGATGTGTTGTTAAACAGCATGACCGGGAGCGTACTGTACAGTGCGCTGGATTTGGTAGACAGATACTACCAGATCCTAATGCGGGAGAGTGACATCCCGCTCACCGCGGTAAGCACTCCAAGCGGCATGCTTTGGGAGTGGCTCGTCATGCCGCAGGGCTTGTCTAACGCCCCGGCAACGTTCAATCACCTGGTGACGCAGCTGTTCCGCCCTTTGCGTACCTTCGTACAGACGTACTTCGACGACATATTCGTCCATAGCCGTACCGAGGGAGGCAAGACGGCCACGGAGGTGCATCTAGGACACCTTTGTCGAGTGAAGGACGTAATGCTAGCGAACAAGCTCTACGCCAACATCGACAAGTGCGTTTTCGCGTCACCAGAGATTAAAGTTCTCGGTTGCTTCGTAAGCAACGTGGGCGTTCGGGCTGACCCAGACAAGGTCAAGGCCATAGCAGCATGGCCGACGCCCCGATCCCTGAAGGATCTTCGAAAGTGGTTGGGCTTGGCCAACTGCCTTCACAAGTACAGCGCAGGGTACACGGGCTTCACTAAGCCCTTGTCGAGCCTCCTTCAGAAGGACGTCGACTGGCGCTGAAAGCAAGAGCACCAGGATGTTTTTGACAGCATCAAGGCCAGTCTCCAAGAGGCCCCTGTCCTGGCCCTGCCGGACGAGACGAAGCCGTTTAGCGTCGTCTGCGATGCCTCCGATTACGCCATCGGATGTGCATTGCTGTAGACCGATACGGCTGGACACGAACGAGTCATTCGTTCCAGTCCAGGCAGCTCAAAGCCGCCGAGCGGAACTACCCTGTCCACGACAAGGAGCTCCTGGCAATGAATTATGCCCTTGTGAAGTATCGTGTTCACCTTCTGGGCTCTAGGCCCTTTGTGATCTACACAGACCACGCGTCCTTGAGGACGGCGACCAATTCGCCTCACCTCTCCCAAAGGACGGCGATGTGGCTGTCCTTCTTCGCGGAGTACAACTTCCGCGTCGAGTACAAGCCGGGCAAGCTCAACGTGCTTGCGGACGCCCTCTCTCGGCGTCCTGACTATGAGTTGGCCCACATCACGCGGGTGACAACGGATCTATATGATCGGATACGCATGGCGCATCGGGGCGATGAGGTTGTCGCGCCTATCGTCAAGTTCCTTAAGGCCGGAACGAGCGCGAAGTCCGACTGGCTCTCGTCGCGACAGCGCTCACGGATCCACCGATATGAGTTGAAGGAGGGCCTCCTCTATTATCGGGTGGAGCCCACTGATCCTCCACGGGTGGTCGTACCCAACGACGAGGATCTGAAGTTCGACATCCTCGCGGAGGCGCATGACGCGCCCTCCAGCGGCCACTTGGGCCGCGAGAAGACCTTTCTGTCGGTCTCTCAGTCCTTCTGGTGGACCCACATGTACAAGTGGGTCGCCCGGTACGTTAATACATGCGAAATATGTCAGCGGGTCGAACCCGCAGGACACTCTTCGGCTCCACTACAGAGCATGCCCGTATCGGCTGACTGTTGGCAGTCATTGAGTCTTGACTTCATCTTTGGGCTTCCCGCCGACGGACACGGCAACACCGGGATTTTGGTGTTCGTGTGTCGGCTGAGCAAGCTGGTACATTTTGCTCCGGTTCTCGTCATTGTTACGGGCGAACAAACCGCAAGGTCGTTCGTCGATGGCGTGTTCCGCTATAACGGACTCCCGGAGACGATTGTTTCGGACCGAGACTCGCGGCTCACGGCTGTGTTTAAAAAAGGCTGTTTCCTTTGCTGGGAACTCGTCTGCAGATGTCCAGAACGGACCATCCGCAGACAGACGGTCAGAGCGCGTTAATAGAGTGCTCGAGGACACTCTGCGCAGTGTGTGCGCGGCAGCACCACGTACGTGGTCAACGCAGCTTCCAGTTGTTGAATTTGCGCTTAAGAACGCGGTGCACGCGTCCACAGGGTTCACGCCGTTCTACTTGAAACGGCTTCCGTCACCCCAGAGTGCCTCTCACTCTTCGAGGAGACACTGACTCCTCTATTCTAAGTGGGGGAGAGGCTCGGAAAGCCCTTTCCTCCCAGGTCTCGGATGTGAGACCAGTTTCGCTGCGGAAACAAGTGGAATCCTTTATGGATACCAAGCTGGGCGATGTTAGCAGGGCTCGCGATGCCATGACAGCGGCTCAAGATAAACAAAAGGAGTACTCCGACAAACATGGAAGAGGAAACTTAAGTGTATTTAAAGTGGGGGACTTAGTGTTGCTGGACACGAGGAACGTACCTCTTGACACTATCAGCTCTGTCGGCAGCAACAAGCTGACGCACCGCTTCATCGGATTATTTGCAGTCCTGGCCAGACATGGTGCGTCGTACACCATCGACCTGTCAAAGTCAATGACGATGCCCCGACGTTCTACGTTGGACGTCTTAAGCGGTACTTTGATCCGCAGGGGGTTGCTGACTCGCAGACCCACCTTGACCCAGCTCCTCGAAGCGAGGGCCGGTCACAGACGTCGACGACGGCGTCGAAGCAAGCACCCAAGCCTCGGTCGGAGCGGCAAGGCTGCGGTCACGAACGGACCCCGGCGCCATACGCCGAGTACGCACCATACGCGTACGTCAGGGAGTGTGCCGCAGGCGGCTCCGGACGTGGCAACAGAGTCTCGATCCGTCGGATCATGCGAAAGGCCTCGTCCAGATCGGACAAAGAGGCCCGGCGATCCACCCGCAGATGCAGGCTCGCGACCTCACGCTCCAGCAGGTCCAGGCGACCCGCAAGACGAGCGAGCTCACACGGATTCCCGGGCTGGGCGGCATCATCACCGCCAGTCCCAAGGGCAAGTGCAATCTCGAGCACGAGGACACGTTGACGGAGGCGGTCAACCTCAGGGCCCTGTGTCGGACCCGCAGTCGGAGCACTCGGACGAGAGGGGCGTTCGGGAGGCGCCGAGTACTCATACTCGTACGAGGGCACCTCCGCCCCTGCTTGACCGGAATGGAGAAGTCCACTTCCACGTCGAGCGGATCCTCCAGGAGCAACGGCGTCGCGGTAAGCGACAGCTCCTCGTGAGGTGGAGGGGTTATGCCCACTCCAAGAACTCGTGGAAGCCGATTGAACGGCTCCTGATTGACTGCCCGAAGGCCGTCGCAATCTGGGAACAGAAGCGGCGGTAGCTTCATAAGTAGTCCGGAGCTTCTTGCCCGAACGGGGTACGGACGATGAATACATTCCGTACCCGCGCTGATCGTGAGCGCTGGAAGCCGCACGCTTCATGATGACAGTTGGCTGCATGCGCTTGCTAACCAAGTGGGCAAACCTCACACGCAGATCACGCTGGCCCAGGATGCGGGACAGCAGCAGATCTTCATGGAGTTCCCGTAACTCCGTGGGTGAGTACTTAAGAGACTCCACCCAAGCCCAGAACATGTCCGCACAAGAACCCCACGTGGGAGATATATCGGGCATAACCCAGGGGTATCCCCAAAGAGGATAGAGACCACCCCGGGATTCGGGCTTCTTAAGACAAGTCGTGAAGTCCTTAAGGGGAATGCGGTGTGGCGCGAGAAGCACACACCGAGCAGCCTCCAAGTTGTCAGCGAACAACTGTTCTTTCTGAACTATGGCACGTTCGTAGATGCACCTAGAAGTGTGGCCGCCCACAAGGCCACGAGAAGCGACGAGAAGTTCTAAGAAGAGGTCAGCCCCAGAGCTCTCCTCGGGAGGCCAATACCCTCTTAAGTTGATGGCAGCTCCCTAGCAGACGGGTGCCACCACCGAACCCCCACGCACACGCTGGGCAGCTCGGAAATCCTCCTGCTGCTGGTCGGGGTCATTGGAGAGCTCGCGGGGCTCAGAGATAGCATACTCCTCCTCCTCTTCTTCCTCCTTCTCCTGCTAAGAGTCGAAGATACTCGGATAGGAGTGCTAAGTCTCCTTCCACTCGCGGACTAGAGACTTAGAGGCTGTACGCTTCTTTGAGGGCTAGTGCCCTTCGGCTTTAGAGGCCTTAGCACGCGCAAGACCCTCGGCAAGCGAGAGACGTTTGCGAGGATTCTCTTCCTCATCGCCACCGACTTTGGGAGTGCCCTTAGCCTTGACGGCCGGACTCTTAAAGCACACAGACGTCCTGGGACTGTGATCACCTTGATCACTAGCGAGCGACTGCACGCGGTCATCCATGTGGTCACTGGGCACTGGGATGTGCCCTTCCCACAGAGCCCACAGGAGCATCGTGCGTGCTCTCGGACTCGGCTTCGTCCTCACTGCCAGAGTCGAACTCGCGTTCTACGAACCGAGAGCTCGGACGAATGTCTGGAGAGGCCGAGGGCGACGGACTGCGGTGCTTGTTTGCGCGCTTGCCCGCAGCCGCGTTACCCGAGGAACCGATTGCCTCCGAGGCCAACTGAGTAGTCTCCTTAAGTGCCGAGCCTTTGCCATGAGGCTTAGTGCTCTTGGCTTGCGCCTTCCCGGCAGCAGCCTTCAAGCGTGTCTTCGCACCGCTCTTTGCAGTGCCACGAGGCATGGTTAACGGTCAAAGTGGAGACCAAGAAGAAGAGCGCACAGACTGCTACTCAAGACTTTTACTGTGAAGTGAGCCTCCGCCGCGCTCGCGCGGCCAAGTCAATGGTTTTCGACTTTGAAAATAAAAGTTTGTGACGAACACCTCTTCATTCTAATTGGTCGGTAAACCAAACCTAAGTTTGGGGGGGGTAACGGGGTACGTAGCACTAAGTGTACCCTGGTTACATGAAGTGTGACACGTCATACTTCGGGATATTTGGTACAAAGTACCAAGGTCCTCCAAAGCCAACCATTGGTTGATGACATTGCATTCTATAGGTGACTTATAGTTTGTACTAAACCCAAGCTTTATCTACCTTTAAATATACTCAGTTTACATTCTACCTTAATTAGGTCACTTCGCTCTCTTTTAAATAAAGAGGGGACCTGTGAACTGCATTTCACTGAGAGTTTGTATACTCTCGAAAGATAACTTTCTCTAGCGCAAGGTGCTGTGTGACCCCGTCACAGGAGCTAAGTACCGGAATTTACGGCTTTTCTGCAGCCTGTGTAAAAAGTACCTTTCAAGTCAAAACCTTTAAAACGGCGAAAGGCGTAAAATCTTGCACAAGATACTCTTGCCCATTTGAAATCGCCGCTTTTTCCACAATAGTGTGAGGATTGCGCGCTGTAGCTGGGACACTTTTTTATGCCAAAAGGGTTAATGCTGTTGGTGCTGCAGACTTTTTACGAACCGCTGGTTGCAAAAACTCGATCGGGCTTAAAAATACGGTAAATTCCGGTAGTCATGCCCTGACTGGCTCCTAGAGTACGTACCAGGTGTCCACAAGAGTGCAGGTTGCAAAGTAGATGGCGACCGCCGTAGCGGACAGCACCCTTATCAGACGCATGGTGCAAAACACTTCGAGAGCTGAGAGCTTTTCGTGTAGAGAGCGAAATTAAGAAATGAATCAATTGATGATGCACGGAAGCAGGATGCACGTACCGGTATTTCATTCTGGTACACTCCTCTAAACACTTATTTCCCATCCTCTTGATTTGCAGTTATCTTCTTGGGCTTTTTAATACAATGGTGCTCAGCGCCATGACAATCTGTGATACACACCTGCACAGTACTGTGGAGGTATAAATTAATTACTATATATTATAATAATATGAGACCGAAGGTAGGCTCCCGACATCGACTTTATTCGTACGTCTTGAAACCCCGGCTTAATTCAGTTCCTTTAGGTGGAATGTAAGCTTAACTGGGTCATCGATCTTGATCGAAAATAGCAGGCCGTGGGAATGATCGATAAAGAAGGCTCTCGCGGTTCCTTCATTCACGTGTGCGTAAGTATGGCTATACCACAGCTCGTCCACCATGTTGTTTCATAAATAACATGCCATACCATAAAATCTCCGACCTCCGACAACCTCCGACCTGTACATAAAGGGTGGCACATCTAAGTCAGTAACTCTTAAAACAAATATATTAAGTTTTCTTTTGTAACTGTGGGCCACATTGAAAATGTATTCACAAAAAAAAGGAGGGGGGGCGATCTCGGGGCGGTAGCAGCGCGGTGGCAGTGCGGCAAGGCGGTGGCGGTGGCAGGGCGATGGCAGGGCGGTGGCAGTGGCGGTGGCAGGGAGGTGGCGGTCGCAGTGCGGCGGCAGGTCGATGGCACTGCGCTGGCAGAGCGTTAGCAGGCCGCCAGGGCGGTGGCGGTGGCAGGGCGGTCTCAATGCGATGGCAGTGCAGCAAGGCGGTAGCGGTAGCAGGGCGGTCTCGGTACGGTGGAACAGCGACGTCAGGGCCGCAGGGCGGTGACGGTAGCAGGGCGGTCACAGTGCGATTCAGTGCGCAAGGCG
>NW_003303709.1:733050-746842 GCF_000142945.1 Phytophthora infestans T30-4 | reverse complement strand
AAAATAAGCAAAAGGATTGCAACTTCATATGAAGATATTTATTGCAGCATCGCGTAATTTCCCCCACAATACTTTCAATCCTTCAAACGACGGTATGGTATCCGCTTGAGGAAGAACAGTCTCATGCTCTCTGACCTTCTCGTCGCCACTGATCAAGAACTTCCACTCGAGAAAATTCGTCACAATGCCATACGTCACAGTAAGATCTTCGACATCAGCAAGAGCTTCGAGCCCCGTCACATTCTGAACCATTCCTTGCAGCATATCTTCACGCTTTGCTTGGACAAGTGAAATTCTCTTGGTGCCACGCTTGAGCACGAGCTCGAATCGACCTTTCAGGAGCACGTTCTTCCCAACCACGTCTTCTTCGACTAATATGCGGACGTTCTTGAGCAGACGACTGACTGTCTCAAGGATCGGGGCGATAAAAAACAATCTCTTGGCTTCTTTCCCATCCGACATTTGTCCATAGAGTTCCCGCAAGTCACGAATACGAGCGAGGAGTAGCTCGATGTCAGCATCAGGTATATCGCTTGGTTGAAAGTCGAAAGAATCGTCGAAGTTGTAAATTGGTTTGATATCTTCCCAACAAAGACTCGAATAGCCCACAGTCTTGTCGACATCGTGATTTTTCCGCTTTTTGCTTGTTTTCTTGGTGTCTTCACTCGTGGTCTTCTGGTTCGCCTCTTGATTCTTCTGACGGATCATTGCATTGATCGCAGCCCATCGTTTGAGACGTTCGGGGTGCCGGTGTATTGTAGTTGGTGGCAAAGAGGGTGCCACGCCGATTGCCATGGCTGCAGAGCGGTCGTTTTTACCTTTCGGAACCACCACCAGCACGTGAATTTGCTCACTGGATGGAAGCTCCATGTTGTTCTTCGTGTAAAACCACGTTGTTAAGGTCTTTGAGCCCAGAATCGGTTCTCCGGCCGTCAGCGCATGGATGTAGTCATCAGATTCTCCTTCCACCAGCTTCAGAGCAGCCCGATGTTCGTCTGGGAGCCACTTAAAACTTTCCTCCTTCATTTCCTCCGCAGAAGGGCGGTAAACAGGGACGACCTCTTTGCCGCTCTCATCTTCGACGGGCTGCTTCGCCAGGAAGAGCTGCAGGTCCTTGGCGTCGCCCGTGATAGTCGTTGCATTCTTCGCCTTGATCGCATTCTTCAAGTCTCCCACCAGCTGGCTCGCGTCGATGTCCACAGGGAAAGCGCTTCCAGCCACACCAACGATCGCACAAACAAGCTTCACCATCTTTCCTCGAGACGGCAGGTTCTGGAATGGAGGGAGAATTTCTGGCGTACTTAAGCGGGAAAGAAGGGTGTGACATAGATTTTCAACCAATGATGGGACGCCACGTCGCGCTGGTCCGAACTAATCCTTGAGGTAAAAATCTGCCAGCGTATTGCTTTTATCAATAGTATTGTCAATTCCAGTGAAAATTGGATACCGAGGGTGATTGACGGATAGTCTGAAAAATCAACACTTAGACATGATTGGTCAAAACTCACCAGCTGCAACTTAGGTTGAACCACAAGCTGATATTGATGCGAAGTAGCGTCCGCTGGGGATGATGGTATCTGCTGCTCAGGTTGACCAACAGGAGATGCAGCTCGGGGTGATGTTCGACGTCGTGTGGAACGTGGAGTCCGCGGCTGTCTAGCTGTGCCAGGGGCTGGAGAAGGTCGAGCTTGAGCTGATTCACCAGGTGATCTTGCTGCTCCAAGAAGTGACGCTCGTTGGGCTGCAGATGACACTGGACCCGGGGTTGAGTATGCCCTAGTCGTGGTCGCTGGCAGTGCTTCTCGGTCTGGAGGTGTACGCCGTCGTATTGGACCTGGGTGGGGCCGTGTAGTCTCCGTTGGCGTCCGAGTACGCTCAGGATATGGAGATACACGGGTCGAATGTGGTGATACACGTGTTCGACCACCACAGCGTGCACCATCAGCTGATGCAGCACCCGCTGGTGGGGGTCCTCTTGCGCTACCGGACGAGACGTTAGATCGGAGATTCATTACCGTTTGCTTGTTGTCAAGAAGGCGTCTCGTCCAGCTTCGGCATACCAGTAAAACCGGTTTCCAAGGACCCCGCGATGTTTACGGTAAGTCAATTGCGCAAACGGATGTATGCGCAAACAGATGATTGGACGAACAGGATGATTGGACGAGTCCATGATTGGATGCACCAAATGATTGGATGCAGACTAGAACGTAAGACAGAGTAAGCTCCAATAAATCAATCACTTTGCATTTTATCATCTATGTTGTCAAGAAGGCGTCTCGTCCAGCTTTGGCATACCAGTAAAACCGGTTTCCAAGGACCCCGCGATGTTTACGGTAAGTCAATTGCGCAAACGGATGTATGCGCAAACAGATGATTGGACGAACAGATGATTGGACGAACAGGATAATTGGACGAGTCCAGTGTTGGTGATTGGATGCACCACATGATTGGATGCAGACTAGGACGTAAGCTCCAATAAATCAATTACTTTGCATTTTATCATCTAGTGCACAAACGACCTTCCTTTTGGTTATGAGCCCAAGCCCCGCAGACTCTGCCCAAGACTACGCCTACGCCATGGACGCCACTTTAACGACCGCCCGCATCAACAAGTTCGACGGAACCAACTTTCACACGTGGAAGTTCAAGATGCAGATGGTGCTGGAAGAGCGCGACCTGTGGGAAGTCGTCAGTGGCGAACTGAAGATGGAGCACTGCGCTACCGCGTTGGACCAAGCGACGTTCAAGCGGAAGTCGCGCAAGGCGCTGGCGATTATCTGTCTCGCGATGGAGGATTCGCAGCTGCCGTTGGTTCGGTCGGCGAATGGTGCGCATGATGCCTGGTCAAGGCTGGAAGGACACTTCGAGAAGAAGAGTTTGGCGAATAAGCTCTTCCTTCGTCGACGTTTCTTCACCACGATGATGGAAGAAGGTGATGATGTGCTGGAGCACATCAACAAGATCAAGACGCTGGCGGAACAGCTCGACGCAGTGGGCGCTCCGGTCAGCGAGGACGACTTGGTGATCACGCTTCTGGCAAGTCTAAGCGAGTCGTACCAGTTCCTCATCACGGCGTTGGAGTCGAGAGCTGACTCACTATCGTGGGAACTCGTGACGGCTCGGCTGCTGCATGAGGACATGAAGCGCAAAGAGCAAGGTGGCGGTGCGGACGGCGCCGCGCACGGTCAAGCGTTCATGACGAGTGACAACGGGAAGCGCAAGGGACGACAGGCGCCAAAGACAAGCGCGTGTCACTACTGCGGCGAACAAGGACATTGGATCGCCAAGTGTCCGGTGAGGATTCGTGAGAATGCGGAGCGACAGAGGCCGCAACGAGCAAACGTCGCTCGCGATGAAGAAGAATCGGGCGAGTTTCTCTTCTTGGTTGGTGGTGCGAGCAAGACCACCAAGTCAAGTGACAAGTGGCTGGTCGACTCGGGTGCGACACAGCACATGACGTACTCGAAGGAGTACATGAAGAACTACAAGAAGATGTCTCCAGTGGACGTGCATCTCGCGGACGATGGTGTGGTTCAGGCGGTCGGGACCGGTGACATCGTGATGTCCATGAAGACTCCACGGGGGACCAAGAAGGGTGTGCTCACGAATGTGTGGCACATTCCTAAGTTGTCACGCAACCTCTTCTCGGTTGGTCGCTTCACGAAGGATGTTGGTCCCGTGACGTTCGAGACGGATGGGTGTTTTGCGGAAGCAAAGGGCCTTAACTGGAAGCTCGGCGCGCGTGAAGGCAAAGGGCTATTCAAGCTGTGCATGACACCAGTTGTGCCCGACGAGGCCAATGCGGCAAGCTCGAAGGATCGCAAAGGGGACACCACATCGTACCTCTGGCACCTTCGACTTGGTCACATTGGCCATGGCGGTCTAGACGCCATCGTCAAAAAGAACTACGGTGCGGGCATCAATATGACGTCGGTGAAACAGTGGGAGCTGTGCGATGGATGTGCACTCGGCAAGCAAACGCGAGTGAGCTACATGTCCAAGTCACCTATCCACGCCAAGAAACTGCTGGAAATCGTTCACAGTGATGTGTGTGGTCCCATGCAGACGTCGACATTCAGTGGCAAACGCTACTTTGTCACGTTCATCGACGAGTACTCGCACTTCTGTGTGGTGTATTTGCTCCGGAACAAGTCAGAAGTGGCCGACAAGTTTGCTGAGTTTGTCGCATTTGCGGAAACACAGACCGGCAAAGTCGTCAAGACGCTTCGTAGTGACAACGGTGGCGAGTACACGTCGGGCGAGATGGCTAAGTTCTGCAAGCGTCGTGGTATCGTGCAGAAGTTTACGCCTCCGTACACGCCTCAACTAAACGGTGTCGCCGAGCGAATGAACCGGACGCTGGTGGAATGTGCGCGCTGCATGTTGGAGCATGCTGGTTTGGCCAAGTCGTATTGGGGTGAAGCGGTAATGACCGCTGCGTTTCTACGTAACCGGTGTCCCACACGTGCCATCAGCCATGACAAGTCACCGCACCAAGTATGGACCGGTAAGAAACCACTGCTGGCGAACCTGAAGGTGTTCGGTTGCCATGCGTATGTGACGGTTCCGAAGCAGAAACGCACCAAATTGGACGCTCGAGCAGTGAAGTGTCGGTTTCTGGGGTACTCGGAACACGAGAAAGCGTATCGTTTCGAAGAGATCAAGAGCGGTCGTGTGCTAGTAAGCCGCGATGCGCAGTTCATGGAAGACGTCTTCGACGGAGGGAGACGCAGCCACGATGAAGATGACATCGTGGAGCTTCAAGAAGAAGAAGTTGCGGATCAAGAAGCATCGTCCGAGGATGAGACGATGGAAGACACTGCGCCGCGTCAAGAATTTGAGCCTGGCAGCAAGCGGCACCAGCGAACGCAGTCGTTGGAGGAAGCGGTAGAGATCCCGCAAAGCAAGCGACAGAGTCGGCCGCAGACACTGGATGAGATGTCAGCGGTCGCAAGTAGTCGAGAAGAAGATTTCGAAGCGGCCTACGTTGTGGATTCAGTGGGAGAAATGCCGACTACGTTCAAGTCGGCGATGGAATCCAGCAACGCGGTCAAGTGGAAGGAGGCGTGCGACTCAGAAGTCGACTCTCTTCGCAAGAACAAGACATGGTCGTTGGTGCCATTGCCCCAAGGTCGAAAGGCAATCGGTTGTCGTTGGGTGTTTCGCATCAAGGAGAACCAAGCGGGAGAGATCGAGCGGTTCAAGGCACGACTCGTGGCCAAGGGATTTTCGCAGAAGTACGGCATTGACTACGAAGAAACCTTCGCGCCAGTCGCCAAGTTCACTTCGATCAGGATCCTGCTCAGTTTGGCGGCCAAGTACAATCTGACTATGCACCAGATGGATGTCAAGACGGCGTTCCTAAACGGGCTGCTTGACGAAGATATCTACATGGTGCAACCGGACGGTTACACGGATGAAGAACATCCTGACTATGTCTGTCATCTCAAGCGCTCGCTCTACGGTCTTAAGCAGTCGCCACGAATGTGGAACCAGACCATTGACAAGTTCATGCTGGAACTGGGGTTTAAGAAGTGTGAAGCCGATCACTGCATCTACGTCAAGTGGGATGACCAAGACATGATCTTCGTGGCTCTCTACGTCGATGATCTGGTCCTCGCCAGTAACAACGACGAGCTGCTCAAGTCGACGAAGAAGGCTTTGAGTGAACGCTTCGACATGACGGACTTGGGTCGCCTCAAGTATTTCCTCGGTATGGAGATCGTTCAAGATGCGGCTACAGGAAAAGTGTCGATGCGTCAGACCAAGTTTGCGAATGACATCCTGGAGAAGTTTGGCATGGAGAACAGCAACCCTGTCAAGACCCCTCAAGACCCAGGACTCAAGTTGACCAATGCCATGTGCGAAGGAGGATGCAACCATGAAGAGACCATGGCCAAGGTGCCTTATCGCAATGCTGTCGGCTGCCTGATGTACCTCATGGTTGGAACTCGACCGGACCTCGCTGCGGCAGTGGGAGTTCTTAGCCAGTTCGCGGCGGACCCGTGTCCCACACACTGGCAAGCACTCAAGCGCGTCTTCCGCTACATTCAAGGTACGAAGACGCACGGCATCGAGTTTCAAGAAACAAGTGAAGAAGGACTCCAAGGCTACTCGGATGCGGATTGGGCTGGTGACGTCGAGACTCGACGCAGTACAAGCGGCTACGCGTTCATGATGAACGGCGGATGCATTAGTTGGAGAAGCAAGAAGCAGCGCACGGTGGCGCTGTCATCGACGGAGGCGGAGTACATGGCGCTAACGGAAGCTGCTCAAGAAGCGATCTGGCTCAAGGCATTCCTGTGTGAACTCGGCGAAATGAAGAACGAGGATTCTGTCATGATTTTCGAGGACAATCAAGGGTCGATTGCGCTGGCCAAGAACCCCGAGATTCACAAGCGCACCAAGCACATCGACATTCGCTACCACTTCGTGCGCGAGAAGGTTGAAGATGGCCAAGTGGTGTTGCAGTACTGCTCGACGAAGGACATGAAGGCGGATCTGATGACCAAGCCGATCACCGCGGTGCAGTTCGAATATCTTCGCAACAAGCTGGGTATCAAGCCACCAAGCGCGGTCGAGTCGAGTGGGAGTGTTGTCAAGAAGGCGTCTCGTCCAGCTTCGGCATACCAGTAAAACCGGTTTCCAAGGACCCCGCGATGTTTACGGTAAGTCAATTGCGCAAACGGATGTATGCGCAAACAGATGATTGGACAAACAGGATGATTGGACGAGTCCAGAGTGTTGGTGATTGGATGCACCACATGATTGGATGCAGACTAGGACGTAAGACAGAGTAAGCTCCAATAAATCAATCACTTTGCATTTTATCATCTAGTGCACAAACGACCTTCCTTTTCTGGCTTCATCCACGATCAGTAGCAAATATTTGCTGCCACCAAGCGAGGACTTCTCCATGGGTCCGCAAATGTCGAAGTGAAGCAACTCGAAAGTGTCGTAGCGACGCTTGTCACGGTTGGTAGGGAATGGTTTTTGGACCATCTTGCCTTGCTGGCAGCCGCGACACAGACTTGGTCCGCTAGGCTTGGAAGGTGCTTTCGCGTCCTTGATCATCTTGTTGTCGACCATCTTGCGAAGAACCTCGACTGGAGCGTGACCCATACGCGCATGCAGGTCGACCGTCCTTTCAGTTGTCGCCGCATTTGCTGATCGAAGAGGCGTGCGAAGCCAGTAGAGTCCATCTACGAGATCCGCCGATGCCACCACTTGATTCGAGTCCTTGCGTGAGATGTGCATCTCAGTGCCATCGAACACCACTTGGAACTTTCCGTTCTTGTTGATCTGCGGTACTGAAAGCAGATTCTTGCTCATGTTAGGCACATAGAGCGCGTTCTTGATCTCGATCTCGCGCTCGGTGCCGTTGGGCAGGACCACTCTTTCCACGATGGTCCCCACACCCTTGATAGCCGCCTTGTTCCCGTCGGCCACCGAAAGTTCGCCTTCATTGCGCTCGATGAGATTGGCGAACTTGGACTTGTCGTTACAGATGTGGTGTGGTGTGGCACCACTGTCGACCGCCTACATTCCAGACACATTCTTGTTCGTCGATACTCCACATTCCAGGGAAACCGCGAACGCTACTCGATCGTAGTCGTAGTCGTCGTCGCCGTCATTTCGCCACTGGATGTTGTTAGCTCCGCGTCCACGGCCGTTGCCGCCGCGTCGAGCACCTCGACCCTCATCCTTCTGCTTGGTCCAGCACTTGTCAATCATGTGCCCCAATTTCCCGCAGTACGTGCATTGGCGAGACTCTCGGTCGGTGTTGAACGCCTTGGCCGCGTTTTCAGTCTTCACCGTCGCCGTCTTCTCACCTTGTCGCTTGATGTGCTCGTTTGTGAGCACTTTCACAACGTCTTGCAACCGCAGCTCTGCGTTGCTCATCTCCAGATTGAGCACGACGTTCTCGTAGCTCTTGGGGAGACTTCGCAGTAAGCAGATCGCCACGTCCTCGTCCTCCATCTTGGCGCCGATGCTGCTGAGCTTGGCGCTGATGTTGAGGACCTCATTGCAATGATGCAAGACATTGCCGCCTTCCGACATCTCCATGCTGAAGAGTTGGCGCTTCAGGTAGATGCGACCAGCCTTCTGCGACCTGTTGCAGGTAATCCAATACGATCCCGCGATGATTACGGAAGGATGTTTACGCCACCGATGATTAGACGAGTAGGATGATTGGACGAGTACAGAGGGTTGATGATTGGATGCACCAAATGATTGGATGCAAACTAGGTAGAGAAGACAGTGTAAGTTCTTATCAATCAATCACTTCTGAATTTCCATTCTGCCCCTCAAGTGACTTCCCTCGCCTCGGCCTCCTCGCCCTAAGCTTCGGCAGTCCTCCCCTCGCAAGACACAAGATCCAACCATCACCTTCTTCAGGTTATGAGCCCAAGTACGATGTCTTCTGTGCAAGATTCCAAGATATCCATCGACAAGTTCAACGGCGAGAACTACGCCACGTGGAGCCGTTACATGCGTGGCGTGTTCCTGACCAAGTCGGTGTGGAATGTGGTGAACCGTGAGACGACGCCCACGTTCACGGACTCCAGGGCCAAGGACGAGTATGTCAAGTCGAGCAACGTTGCCTTCGGTCTCATGCTCCTCCACATGGACGCAGACTACCATCATGTTGTCGACGACTACGAGGAAGCCTGGGTCGCGTGGGCGCGCTTGCGTACCCTTTACGGTGGATCGCAGAAGGCTGGACGCATCTACCTCAAGCGCCAGCTCTTCAGCATGGAGATGTCGGAAGGCGGCAATGTCTTGCATCATTGCAACGAGGTCCTCAACATCAGCGCCAAGCTCAGCAGTATCGGCGCCAAGATGGAGGACGAGGATGTGGCGATCTGCTTGCTGCGCAGTCTACCCAAGAGCTACGAGAACGTCGTGCTGAACTTGGAGATGAGCAATGCAGAGCTGCGAACGCAAGATGTGGTGAAGGTGCTCACGAATGAGCATATCAAGCGACAAGGCGAGAAGACTGCGGCGGTGAAGATCGAGGAAGCAGCGAAGGCCTTCAACGCCGAGCGTGAAACTCGCCGGTGTGATTACTGCGGAAAACTGGGGCACGTTATTGACAAGTGCTGGACCAAGCAGAAGGATGAAAACCGAGGAGGTGCACGACGCGGTCGAGGTGGCCGCGGTGCTAACTATATCGACTGGCGTAACGACGACGACTACGACTACGTCGCGTTTGCGGTCTCCATGTCGACAGCGTGTGGAGTGTCGACGGGCAAGAAGTTCGACGGCACATGGGCGATCGACAGTGGTGCAACCCACCTTATCTGCAACGACAAGTCCAAGTTTGTGGACATCAACTTGCGCGACGAAGGCGTACTCACGGTTGCCAACGGACAAACAGCCAAGATTTTGGGAGTCGGCACCGTTGTGCAACAAGTGGTTCTGCCTGTTGTCAAGAAGGCGTCTCGTCCAGCTTCGGCATACCAGTAAAACCGGTTTCCAAGGACCCCGCGATGTTTACGGTAAGTCAATTGCGCAAACGGATGTATGCGCATTAGTAGACAAGGACGAACAGATGATTGGACGAACAGGATAATTGGACGAGTCCAGAGTGTTGGTGATTGGATGCACCACATGATTGGATGCAGACTAGGACGTAAGACAGAGTAAGCTCCAATAAATCAATTACTTTGCATTTTATCATCTAGTGCACAAACGACCTTCCTTTTGGTTATGAGCCCAAGCCCCGCAGACTCTGCCCAAGACTACGCCTACGCCATGGACGCCACTTCAACGACCGCCCGCATCAACAAGTTCGAAGGAACCAACTTTCACACGTGGAAGTTCAAGATGCAGATGGTGCTGGAAGAGCGCGACCTGTGGGAAGTCGTCAGTGGCGAACTGAAGATGGAGCACTGCGCTACCGCGTTGGACCAAGCGACGTTCAAGCGGAAGTCGCGCAAGGCGCTGGCGATTATCTGTCTCGCGATGGAGGATTCGCAGCTGCCGTTGGTTCGGTCGGCGAATGGTGCGCATGATGCCTGGTCAAGGCTGGAAGGACACTTCGAGAAGAAGAGTTTGGCGAACAAGCTCTTCCTTCGTCGACGTTTCTTCACCACGATGATGGAAGAAGGTGATGATGTGCTGGAGCACATCAACAAGATCAAGACGCTGGCGGAACAGCTCGACGCAGTGGGCGCTCCGGTCAGCGAGGACGACTTGGTGATCACGCTTCTGGCAAGTCTAAGCGAGTCGTACCAGTTCCTCATCACGGCGTTGGAGTCGAGAGCTGACTCACTGTCGTGGGAACTAGTGACGGCTCGGCTGCTGCATGAGGACATGAAGCGCAAAGAGCAAGGTGGCGGTGCGGACGGCGCCGCGCACGGTCAAGCGTTCATGACGAGTGACAACGGTAAGCGTAAGGGACGACAGGCGCCAAAGACAAGCGCGTGTCACTACTGCGGCGAACAAGGACATTGGATCGCCAAGTGTCCGGTGAGGATTCGTGAAAATGCGGAGCGACAAAGGCCGCAACGAGCAAACGTCGCGCGCGATGAAGAAGAATCGGGCGAGTTTCTCTTCTTGGCTGGTGGTGGGAGCAAGACCACTAAGTCAAGTGACAAGTGGCTGGTCGACTCGGGTGCGACGCAGCACATGACGTACTCGAAGGAGTACATGAAGAACTACAAGAAGATGTCTCCAGTGGACGTACATCTTGCGGACGATGGTGTGGTTCAGGCAGTCGGGACCGGCGACATCGTGATGTCCATGAAGACTCCACGGGGGACCAAGAAGGGTGTGCTCACGAATGTGTGGCACATTCCTAAGCTGTCACGCAACCTCTTCTCGGTTGGTCGCTTCACCAAGGATGTTGGTCCCGTGACGTTCGAGACGGATGGGTGTTTTGCGGAAGCAAAGGGTCTCAACTGGAAGCTCGGCGCGCGTGAAGGCAAAGGGCTATTCAAGCTGTGCATGACACCAGTTGTGCCCGACGAGGCCAATGCGGCAAGCTCGAAGGATCGCAAAGGGGACACCACATCGTACCTCTGGCATCTTCGACTTGGTCACATTGGCCATGGCGGTCTAGACGCCATCGTCAAAAAGGACTACGGTGCAGGCATCAACATGACGTCGGTAAAACAGTGGGAGCTGTGCGACGGATGTGCACTCGGCAAGCAAACGCGAGTGAGCTACATGTCCAAGTCACCCAACCACGCCAAGAAACTGCTGGAAATCGTTCACAGTGATGTGTGTGGTCCCATGCAGACGTCGACATTCAGTGGCAAACGCTACTTTGTCACGTTCATCGACGAGTACTCGCACTTCTGTGTGGTATATTTGCTCCGGAACAAGTCAGAAGTGGCCGACAAGTTTGCTGAGTTTGTCGCATTTGCGGAAACACAGACCGGCAAAGTCGTCAAGACGCTTCGTAGTGACAACGGTGGCGAGTACACGTCGGGCGAGATGGCTAAGTTCTGCAAGCGTCGTGGTATCGTGCAGAAGTTTACGCCTCCGTACATGCCTCAACTAAACGGTGTCGCCGAGCGGATGAACCGGACGCTGGTGGAATGTGCGCGCTGCATGTTGGAGCATGCTGGTTTGGCTAAGTCGTATTGGGGTGAAGCGGTAATGACCGCTACGTTTCTACGTAACCGGTGTCCCACACGTGCCATCAGCCATGACAAGTCACCGCACCAAGTATGGACCGGTAAGAAACCACTGCTGGCGAACCTGAAGGTGTTCGGTTGCCATGCGTATGTGACGGTTCCGAAGCAGAAACGCACCAAGTTGGACGCTCGAGCAGTGAAGTGTCGGTTTCTGGGGTACTCGGAACACGAGAAAGCGTATCGTTTCGAAGAGATCAAGAGCGGTCGTGTGCTAGTGAGCCGCGATGCGCAGTTCATGGAAGACGTCTTCGACGGAGGGAGACGCAGCCACGTTGAAGATGACATCGTGGAACTTCAAGAAGAAGAAGTTACGGATCAAGAAGCATCGTCCGAGGATGAGACGATGGGAGACACTGCGCCGCGTCAAGAATTGGAGCCCGGTAGCAAGCGACACCAGCGAACGCAGTCGTTGGAGGAAGCGGTAGAGATCCCGCGGAGCAAGCGACAGAGTCGGCCGCAGACGCTGGAGGAGATGTCAGCGGTCGCAAGTGGTCGATAAGAAGATTTCGAAGCGGCCTACGTTGTGGATTCAGTGGGAGAAATGCCGACTACGTTCAAGTCGGCGATGGAATCCAGCAACGCGGCCAAGTGGAAGGAAGCGTGCAACTCAGAAGTCGACTCTCTTCGCAAGAACAAGACATGGTCGTTGGTGCCATTGCCCCAAGGTCGAAAGGCAATCGGTTGTCGTTGGGTGTTTCGCATCAAGGAGAACCAAGCGGGAGAGATCGAGCGGTTCAAGGCACGACTCGTGGCCAAGGGATTTTCGCAGAAGTACGGCATTGACTACGAAGAAACCTTCGCGCCAGTCGCCAAGTTCACTTCGATCAGGATCCTGCTCAGTTTGGCGGCCAAGTACAATCTGACTATGCACCAGATGGATGTCAAGACGGCGTTCCTAAACGGGCTGCTTGACGAAGATATCTACATGGTGCAACCGGATGGTTACACGGATGAAGAACATCCTGACCATGTCTGCCATCTCAAGCGCTCGCTCTACGGTCTTAAGCAGTCGCCACGAATGTGGAACCAGACCATTGACAAGTTCATGCTGGAGCTGGGGTTCAAGAAGTGTGAAGCCGATCACTGCATCTACGTCAAGTGGGATGACCAAGACATGATCTTCGTGGCTCTATACGTCGATGATCTGGTCCTCGCCAGTAACAATGACGAGCTGCTCAAGTCGACGAAGAAGGCCTTAAGTGAACGCTTCGACATGATGGACTTGGGTTGCCTCAAGTACTTCCTCGGTATGGAGATCGATCAAGATGCGACTTCAGGAAAAGTGTCGGTGCGTCAGACCAAGTTTGCGAAGGACATCCTGGAGAAGTTTGGCATGGAGAACAGCAACCCTGTCAAGACCCCTCAAGACCCAGGACTCAAGTTGACCAAGGCCATGTGCGAAGGAGGATGCAACCATGAAGAGACCATGGCCAAGGTGCCTTATCGCAATGCTGTCGGCTGCCTGATGTACCTCATGGTTGGAACTCGACCGGACCTCGCTGCGGCAGTGGGAGTTCTTAGCCAGTTCGCGGCGGACCCGTGTCCCACACACTGGCAAGCACTCAAGCGCGTCTTCCGCTACATTCAAGGTACGAAGACGCACGGCATCGAGTTTCAAGAAACAAGTGAAGAAGGACTCCAAGGCTACTCGGATGCGGATTGGGCTGGTGACATCGAGACTCGACGCAGTACAAGCGGCTACGCGTTCATGATGAACGGCGGATGCATTAGTTGGAGAAGCAAGAAGCAGCGCACGGTGGCGCTGTCATCGACGGATGCGGAGTACATGGCGCTAACGGAAGCTGCTCAAGAAGCGATCTGGCTCAAGGCATTCCTGTGTGAACTCGGCGAAATGAAGAACGAGGATTCTGTCATGATTTTCGAGGACAATCAAGGGTCGATTGCGCTGGCCAAGAACCCCGAGATTCACAAGCGCACCAAGCACATCGACATTCGCTACCACTTCGTGCGCGAGAAGGTTGAAGATGGCCAAGTGGTGTTGCAGTACTGCTCGACGAAGGACATGAAGGCGGATCTGATGACCAAGCCGATCACCGCGGTGCAGTTCGAATATCTTCGCAACAAGCTGGGTATCAAGCCACCAAGCGCGGTCGAGTCGAGTGGGAGTGTTGTCAAGAAGGCGT
>NW_003303709.1:703493-731088 GCF_000142945.1 Phytophthora infestans T30-4 | reverse complement strand
ATGTATTTGATTGCCATCGTCCTTTTTTTTTCCGTCAAAGGGTTAAGCTAAATTTAGTCGGATGCACCCGATCAGATAGGAGGTCTTCCGTAAGGAACCATCCTCCTACGTAGGGTATATAAAACTGAGAGCGTTTTGGCAGTAAGGCACAATATTTCGAACGCTTTTAGTCAGACGTCTTTCTCAAACGCTAAAACTACGGTAGCCACGCTGCACTAGATAGCACTTGTAGTCAATCCCTCTCCTGCGCCGAATAATGGCATCCTCTGCGGGGATGGAACACCCGTAGTCCGTAAATTTGCCCATGGCACAATAGGGAGCGCTTAACCCTTTCTCGAATGACTCAAATTAGTAGACTATACTAACACTAGTGACGGAAAATCAAATAGAGCCATTCTGATCCGTTTGGAAATCCCACCCCATGACCACATTGTATTTTGACCAAGCGTGTGAAAGCGACGTGCCCGCAAAGCGGTTTAGATCGGACCATTTCATTTTATGGCTGTGACTGGCTGGAACTCAAATATTGCTTTGAGCTCACTCTAAGTAGCTAGTCGACGAGACTCTAAGTGTAATATTGTGAAAGAGTGGCGCCGTTTGCTGCTGCTGGCTTGGTAAACACAGTAAAAAGCCGCGAAGGACACTACGCATGACGACTGACAAGCAGGTAAGCTGAAGGATCGGCGATAAGCATGGAGGATTAAAGTGTTTCGCATCAGATTCCAGTCGTGAAGCTATTGATAGGGTTCTATGACCTTTGGATTTGGATATGTAAGATCACTCAGGAAATGTGTCTTCATCTAAACATGTATATCCGTGATCGATGGCTGGCCTCTCTGTATAATGTTATAACAGTGGTGTATTGCGCAGTGGCCGAAAAAGATCGCTAAATCGACGGCATCCACTTGGCTTGCGATGCACAGGCCGGTACGCACTCCTGTATCAAATGCAGCACAGAAAGGAATGTTGGGTTTTTAAGCGACAGCTGAGCTGGACGAGCACCACCACGCCAGTCGTGTGAACCTTCGAGCTGACACTCTACTACCGTCTTACCCCGCATAAAAGGCATATGTGCTCTAAATAAATACGGGATTCGCTCGACATCTAGCTTAAACCTCAATTTGACCACCTATCTAATTAGAATACATGTGTAAAACACAAGGCTGTACCAGCCAATGAATATTCTTGAGAGCTCCCAACCAACCACCCTTCTGAACAAACTTGTCGGTGCTGCTGTTACTTGGCTTTAATTCTCTTATTTTAAAATTTACACCATATGTGCTGAGCGACGTAGCTATAGTATCCACGAGAAAATCGCTGTTCTAGCAGACTATCGGATAGGCGTGAAAGGTCACGGCTTTGCTGCTCTTAGCAAGAAGCACAGCGTGGCGGTTTGAACCCACGCCGATCGCGTAGGAGGGTCAAGCCTAAACGACCAAGCCATATTCCAGGACCCATAGACTTGCTTCTTCAAAGTCAAACAATTTGTTCGTTATACAACACATAGGCTTTCTAAACGATTATAACACACAAGCAGCGTTGTATTCATTTACAGCACCTATGCCTTATATGCGGGGTAAGACGGTAGTCCACGCCCACCCCACGAATGTAGTGTCAATCCCTCGCCAAAATCAATAACATGCAGACACGCCAAATCATACAACAATCAATCGCAGTTGAAGAGCAGCAGCCAGCTTACCCATTTAAACTCAAGCGAAGTCTTACATGCTGGGCATCAGAGAAGCGCGTTCACCAGAAGAAGCGCTCCAACCGCAAACCGCCTGATACCCGCGAAGAAAAACAACCACGGAAAATACAAGGAAACGTAGCGGCGGTGATGGGAAATGCCAACTCCAGTGCCGGATGGTGTAAGCACAGCTTCTATGGCAGTAACAGCAGAGCAACCCGCCGAACCCTTAGTTTACATGGTAGTACGACCGTTGCAGTGGCACCCCCGTCCATCATAGTGTCATGCTGAAACGCTTGTTACATTCTCTCTGCTGAAGGGAGTTTGGCTGTCACAGCGGGATTTCGACGATGCAGGGAGCGCATACACCATCGACCTTGTTTCGCTCTTTATTGGATTGTTTTAGGTCCTCTCATTGGATACGCAATTTTAAAAAGCAGACAAATGGGTCGGCGTGGCATCGTAAACCTTAACGTTTTTTAGCATCATCGTCAAAGCCGGCGTGGGGGTCGCTTTGCCAGCTCCACACTACTGAATCCGGTTTTGCGGAGAATGATAGCAATTTGGCAGCAATCGACGCCAGCAACGAGCAGTATAATCCATTGGAATCTCAATGCTTGAAGCCGAGAGTATAAAGAACATGCATTTTGACAGCGTTGCACACGTCGTGGAGCCTTCCGATTTATATCATGTCGTTGGGGGATGCAATAGTTTACGCCAGTCCTTTTGCTTTAGCCATGTACCTCATCAAAGAGAATGCTGATAGCGACTCACGAGCTGTGACAGCTAGCAGCGCGACTGAACCATTAGTTCTTGACACCGATGGAAGTATATCACTAGCAGCTGTATTGTAAGTGGGTTCGACCAAGGAGCAGAAATAGTAGCAATCGAAAGGAATAATTCTACAAGATCGACAAGCGGGTGGTGCTACGATTTCAGATGAAGCAGGACATGTGAAACAGATCCGGAGAATTAAATCGCTTTTGAATATGTTGAAGAATACGGGTGGAAAAGATGTGGAAATCGGCAGAGACGTGTCACTTGACGATGTTAGTGCTGCATGCAGGACCAAGTTTGGCCGGAGACTGATAATGAATAATCATATGAAGCCTGGGGGCAGATATCACTTACGGATTTACAAGCCTTGATGCGCTTCATCGTGGATAGCTATCAATTTTCGAGTCAATTGCGCCAGTGAATTGTCTCAACGTCTCCAATGCGTAGTTGCAACAGAAGACTTAGCTGTCTTGCAAATAAATTTGGACGAGCTATCAAAAAATCGTATTAAAATTATGGAAGCTGAACGACCTCGTTATGACTCGAATCAGATAATAAACACTGATCGCTACTACATTTCAGTGCAGCTTCTTGCGGCGCTGTGCCTTAAGGGCCTCTACGGTCGATGAACTATTTGCGGGAACAGTGGAGTTCCTGCATCGTGTCGTCCGAAAATGAAGGAGCAACATCGCGGGCAGTACCGGCCAGTGATTTTGGTCGGACATGGGAGGATTGCAGTGTTGTGGTTTGACAGTGCGGTAGTAAAATTGATCTCAAATGCTGACAAGCCGTCTGAGACCGAGCTTACACGAAGTCTCGGAAGTCAGCTGCAGCCGTTTAATGCTCAATCGTGTGTATCCCATTACAATGCAATCGCGCAAGGTGTCGCTCATCTGGATCAATTGCGAGGGCGAGTTTTGTCAGCAGACGGTCAAACAGTTAAGAAATGATATAGTAAATTGGAATGGAGTTCGGCCCGTGTGAATGCATACATGTCAAGACGACTGATTTTGATATGACCAATTATCGCGGTTTTTCGTTGTTCAACTTGCAAGGGAGCTAACGCAAGGTAAATGGATGGAGACGCCTAGCGACAACACGATGGTCTACTCACACAGGGCCGAGGAGACAATTACAACGCCAATCGAAGGGGCACCTATATGGCAATGTGGCTTGTCAGGACTTCCCGTAGTGAGCAGCCCACAACAACTTGTGATGCGCTGCGTTCGAAGCAGCTTTTTGACAAAAGGCAGCGGCACCGGCACCGGCACTGCGTAGTATGAAGGTGGGGAGACCGATATCCCACCGTTGTAACAAACCATTGCACGCTACATTGCGTAAGTCTCTGTTAGATTGTGCATACAGCTGCTTTCGAGGCTTACTCTTATCAGCAGCCAGTACAGACTTGTTAAAAAATATGCCACAAGTTTTAATTACCCCAGGGTCTTTTCTCAAGAGGAGGGAACCTGAATCAAAGCCCGTTGTTCCAGCGAAAACTGAAGGCCGAACGAGATGCAAGAACACCTCAAACAGAATGCATACATGTACATGAAAGCCATGATACCGATGTTTAGTTGAGCAATGTAATTTACAATCAAATGCTTTCATGTCTACTTTCGTTAAGTATATATACAGGAGCATTTCTTGGTGTCCAGTTCACAGCAACCTTTACAACGCCATGCCGTTGCCAAAGGCCGCAAAACTGTTTAGCCAGCTGATATTATGTCGGGGGCAGATCTCGCTTGTGAATGCAGCAACCCAGGCGGCCTTCATGAATGAAAGCTCATTTGTGATGTAGATTTGTTGCGGTAGGCTCAAAGCACAAGTTATTCCCAAATATAATGCTAACGCTGGAAAACTGAAATATTATCGAAAGCTCAATGCGTGTCACACCTTCTGCGTAGGGAAACATTCTCTTCCGTTTCCAGTATTCTGCAATACTGGAAACGGAAGAAAATGCTTCCCTAAAATCCCGTTACAGCGATCGACCAAATCCCGTCGTATCTTCATTCAACTCTCACTCGAAATGGTTTTAAAAGTTCAATTTGGATCAATACGTTACCTAATCCAGCGCCAATGCCCATGGACATATCCACAGCTCAAATAGCTTTAATTACCTTTACTGCATCAATCATCGCAGGAACACAGCAGAGCAGTAGCTCACCAACATTCAAATTATGCAAACTTGGCGGATTGACAATTTCCTGTCTCGACACGTATTTAAACATTGCACGCACGAGTTCACAGGCCTCCTTGGACTCTATTGCTCTGGACGTGAGCGTGGGTTTCGACATCTTCTTCTTTGCTTGGCTTATCTTTTTCGCTGGCTTCTTCTCGGGGTTGACATTCGTCTTTTCCGCACGACAGGCAACCATCATCTTCTTTGCAGCTGCAATATATGCTGCAATCTTGTCCTGCGTTGAAGGGCGCGACAGAAGATGCCGCGCCGGAGTAGAAGTCGTCGCCCTCACCGTCTTCATATGTGTGGTCTGCACGTCCGCATACGCGTGTTCCCCCTCCTCCCTGGTGTTCACAATACCTCTGTCGCCAAAATAGGCGTCAGTCTCACGCTCCCTGTACAAATAAGCCTTATGCTACGCTACCGTGAGGTGCCGAGCCTCCCCACGTTTGCATCCGAGCCGCGCAAAAATGCTTCCGACTCGCTGCGTGTTTCGCGAGAAGCAACCATCTTCTACCTCTCGGCTTTGTGCCAGCTAAAATCGAAACGAATGAGTGGCCGGAGGCTGGTCACAGCTGCGACAAATATGTGAACAGTTCTTGTGAAGAGTGCAGGGTCGTTGTGCTAGAATTTTGCCTAACCCTGTGCATTTCACATTCTTTAACCAGTCGTATAATACAGTGTTGGCAATAACGACGTTGCAACAGGTGAAGCAACGTGATTTACTTTTTACCACCCGTGGTAACGTTTTTACGCGTTTTTACACGTTTTTACGGATCTCGAACACAAGACAGAATCCTTCATCAGTTTATTTTGTGTTAGCGCGTCATGACGTCCCACGACAAGGAGCTGGCGCGTCTCCGGACGTGTAGTGGCAAGCTCATTTTGCTGGCTGGAATCTTGGGTGACGCCGCTGTAGCTCTGGCTCAGTGGCAATTCATGGCAAGATGAATACGAATCACAGCAGCCGCTCAACCAAAACGAGACGATGTGCACCAACATCACGTTCGGACTGCCGTTCGACGCCGACAAGTACGAGGACGCTCTGCGCGTGAGCTTACTTAAGACGTATTCTGACTGCTGGAGGCCGTACGGAGATCGGTGTGAAGGGCCTCAATCTTAGTAGCAGCCACCGCACTCGTGTGGCCATCGCTTGTGCGGTGTATCAGGACGTCGGCATTTATCTGCTGGAAGCCGTTCTGTCTGCAGTGGACAGCCATGTGGGCACCAACATCTTCAAGGCGTGCTTAAAGGAGTCGCTGAAGGGCAAGCTGGTGCTGCTAGTGGCGCACTCGCTGAGCTTCGTGAGCCATTGCGACCAGGTCGCTGTGATTGCTGACGAAACAATCATCGAGCAAAGATCGTTCAAGAAGCTGATGATGGTGTCGAATAGTGAGAATGAAGAAGACAAGGAGGACATGACGTCAGCAGGGTGTTTAGAGAATAACTTGGCGCTTTCGAGTGATGAGCGATGAATTCCAATGATTCAAATGCTACATATACTTGGTAGCCAACGTTGGCAGCTTGTATTGAAAAAACTTATAAGAGCGCTCTTTACAACTTGGCACAGTTTACCTATATCTACGAGAGAGGAAGCTTTAGCGTCCGGTCAGCTTTTACGGCGATGCTGCTACAGCAGGCAGCTCCACCCAGCTTGAAAACAGCGTTTCTAGCGTAACCTGTTGAGCTCTCAAACCCGTCAAGAGCTTTCCCTGCGGATACAATGGAATACTTCATCTGGAAGCTCTTGGCTTCGGTTAGCTACAGGAACTGGCTCCAGCTCTGGGTCGTAAACATACCATTCATCGTCACCGACGTTATTCACAATATTTTCTCCATCGTCTTCTAGATCGACGATGGCGTCCAACCAGAAGTCCACTGCTCCAACAGTCTCCATGGAGTCGACATCAGTAACGTCAGCCAGAGTGGACAGCGAGGTTGCAGGATCGGAAACTCCGTGCATCTGCTGTTTTGGTCTCTCTGCAGGGTTAACAGGCTTCTTCTGTCTTCTACACTCGCCGATATCACTTTCCCGACGATTGCGCTCGCGGACCTCATTTCGAATGATGCCGATGAGTCGAGCTTTATCAAACTTTAGCTTATTTCGCCGTGGTGTCTGTATCAATCCCAGCTCGCTAAAGTAGCGCTCGCATGTCGCAGTGTTCACTGCGACTGACAGAATCACTTTCGCTAGCTGAGGAAGTTTACTGCCCTTGACGTACCACGAATCTGTAACGTGGACCCAATAATCAATTACCCCATTCGGTTGAAGGACACCGGCCTGGTCAGTGAAGTCAGTGTGCTTTTTCGGGGTAAATTTGCCACGCAACCACTTGTCGACATCACCTACGAGTCCGTTGCTGTTGAGATCAACATAGCGGCGATAGTAATAGTCAGCAGCAGCGGAGACGCCGTCTACTGACATTAAAATGACAGTATTGTCGTGAGCTTGGATTAAGGCACGCGTATGGGTCACGTAGAGCGGGTGCAATGCGAAAGCGAGAAGCATCAGCGGTTGCTCACAGTTCGCCCATCGCTTCTCCACCACTGGGACTAGATGAGAAGCGTATGCACTGGCAACAAAGGCAGCATGTATTTTTCCAAAGCACCGCACGACGTCCGCCATTGTGTTGTCATCTTTTTGTAGTCGATAGGATGCTTCCTACAGCGGCCGGATGACACGCTCAGCATCGATTAAGTTTCTCCAGAACAGCGGGTCGCGAAATACATGTAGCGTTGTAGGGAATTCAACATCATATCGATATCCGTGGGCCAGATCTTCTAACGCCGATCTAACGCGAAGTAGGCTTGCAGAGCATGCCTGCATGCTATTCCAGCGGGTCTCACACAGCATAATAAAAGCCAAGGTTTCCCCATACATTACATAAACGCGCTCGTTCGCACGCACGAGCCACTTTGCCGATGAACTGTTTAAACTTGCCATCGCAGAAGCTGCCTGCTTCGTTACTGTCTTAAGCATTGTCTTTAAAACGGCTTTAACCAAGTTGTTCACGTCATGAGCGAAGCACCGTAAAAACACAATATTTGGCCATCTTAAGGCCAGTATTCGTCTGGCCCTTGCGCATTGACCCGCATCGTCAGTAACGACGGCACCAATAATCCATCCTAGTACCAACGCTCTCATAAGTGATCCCTCCATCTGCTTGGCTATGGCAATGTCATGGTGAGCTGAGTCGACGGGTAGTAACTCAAACTGGACAACAATGCCAAACATGCAAAGTTGGCATGTAAGAAGGTGACGTCGAGCGACATTCTGGTATACGTCAGAAAGGTAATTCATCCGCCCGCCAGTATCCTCTTGCTTCTCTCACAGGCTCTCATTTGACGCAGTTTCTGCGCTTTCTGCATTAATTTTAAGAATACGACCACCGAGCTCTTTTCTTGTAGGTAGTTCATAGCGCGGCTGCATCCGTGCAAACAGCCTCTTGGTTGAATCGCGCTCGATGAAATAGTCTGGTAGCGGGCACTCAGCTTGAAACTCTAGAAGATCACGCTCAAACCTATGTTGCTCGTCCATAGACATATGAAATCACTCATCCGTTTTTGCCGTTTTGCTGCGGTGCTACTCGAAGATCCAATTGACGAGATGGACCGCACAGACGAAATTACAGGTAGGGTCGTAGCAACAGCCTCCGGTCGGTGGTATGGACAGCGCTTTAGATGACTACGATAAGAGTCGGCACGATCACGAATTTACTCCGGTGCTGCCACGTTGCCGGCGCTGTTGCCATGCGCGGCTTGGCACTTTTTGCAGACCCACCAGTGGTGCTTGTCGGATACGCTTCCATCCTTCTGGACAATGGGCACTTGGCTCTTGAAGAAATGACTACGTTCTTCGGAAGCTGGGGCAGGCATCGGCCAGAAACGGAAGGTAAGACGGGCTCAAAGTTATTGTATGAACGACCAGGAAGTTAGAGACTGTGATCCTGCGGCGAATAGCAAGCCACACTCTACGCTGCAAAGTTCCCTTAGATCAAAATAGGATCTTTTCTTATCTGCAGGAGGACACACACTACCACGAACAACCGAAATGGCTTACGAAACAACGCGTAATAAGTCCGTAAAAACGTTCTGACGGGGGTTATATCTTTACCGACTTCTTACCAACGTTTCAACGCGTATGAACGCTTTCAACGAAATTTCGCTTCTACGTCGGTTGCCAACACTGCAGTCTCACGCTCCCTGTTCAAATAAGCCTTATGCTAGGCTACCGTGAGGTGCCGGGCCTCCCCACGTTTGCATCCGAGCCGCGCAAAAGTGCTTCCGACTCGCTGCGTGTTTCGCGAGAAGCAACCATCTTCTACCTCTCGGCTTTGTGCCAGCTAAAATCGAAACGAATGAGTGGCCGGAGGCTGGTCACAGCTGCGACAAATATGTGAACAGTTCTTGTGAAGAGTGCAGGGTCGTTGTGCTAGAATTTTGCCTAACCCTGTGCATTTCACATTCTTTGACCAGTCGTATAATACGACTCGTATTTACATAATGTGTGGGAAAATGTCATTTTGCAGTTTTTCAGCACATGTCACAGTACAACGTGTAAGTTTGGAGGGGGAACCCTAACTGGGTCGGTCTTTTTCTCTTACTTTAAAAAAACATTGGGATTGATAGCTAGATTTACTATAATTCTTTGCCGATGTAGTGTAATATGCTAATCAACTACTTGTGAACATGGTTCAGATGCACTGCATCAGCCTTTAAATTACTAAAACTGTAAGTTACTACACTTGTTTTAGTTACGCTAAAACACTTTTACAAATTCATTATTTTCTCGGCGTACTGAGTCACGATGATTCCTGCTTTCGTCCTGCGTGTATTTTCGTCCCTAGGGTTAAAACGAGAAATTACTGTAAGTGGCACCCGACGCAACGAAGAGGAGTATGTGTGTAAGCTCTTTCACTGCGTCATTTCTCTCTTAGTCATTTATGTTTACTTCGCTCTGTCAAATTATTGGAGATATCTTCAAAAAGGAGGTACTTTATTGGGTAGGCTTTCGACACTGCAGCTTGTGCGTAGATGATAAGACGTTGATCGGGTAAGACTAGCACAGCATCAACCGCAGGGAAAGGCATCAACAGAGGAAAATACATCATCAATTTATTCTCAATTCTAGATGACGCTTGGATAAACATTGATTTTGCATCAAATGGACCCAATCGCGACAAGGTGTTGCTGCTGCCATTGATCGGCTCGAACGGTCTTACTGTTAGCGCCCTAGAAGCGAGGCTTGGAGCAGGACTCTCTCGCGTCTCCTTCTTACGCCACGAGAGCAAATCTTCTGTTGGGATCTTCAACAAATAGTAAAGTTTGTCAGATTTAAAAAAAATTAAGCTCGAGCTAGTAATTGCCTCCACAACCAAGGATGAATATGCCAAACGAAACTCGTCGGGTTCGTTCTCCACGCGTTATAAATGTAGTATAATGTGCTTTTCATGCACTTCCTGTCATCAACGTGGCGATCCATGTGCTCCAAACCATCGACAGTTTTTAGAGCAGCATTCTCGACATGTCGAACCAGCTTACCCAAATCTTCACTGGAAAACACTATTTTAGAAATACCCCCCGCAAGATTGAATATATGTAGCCACTCGTTGTGGTCCTTCAAACTTAATGCATCGTCCACGCCCTGGCACTCCGTTTTTTGGGCTACGAATTAAAGTATAGTGTAAAACGTATAAGTTTATCGTGTATCCTTTTGATGTGTTTTCAAATCTTTGAAATGAACTTCTTTTGTTTTTTCGAAACCGTTGCAGGCCAGGATTATTTACATGGAAGCGCACATGCTATTAATCATGTCCTCGTCCATGATAAAAATTAAATACATTACCGCTCTCCTATTTCCGAAATGAATATATCGAAAGCATTCATTTTATTTTGTGCCGCCTCCAGATAAGATGCCCCAGGACGCGGTTACCGCTAATGCAACCGGCACTCGCGGACGCGCCGACGAACGTCGGCTCCTGCCCCGATACCGAGGCTCGGACCTTTCCAATACGCAGTGGGGAGGCCAAGTGGCGCCACCTGAACTCCTGGTTGGAGGCGGCGATAGCCCTTTGAATGGTGGAGAGAGCAGTGACTGCGAAATGGATGAATCGGAAGGTCATGCGAGTGCTGGAGAGGCGGAGAAATATGTAGGGGCTGGACGTCCGTCGGAAACAGATGGAACGGATGATGATGACGCTGCAATTACGTCTGTGGACCCGCCGGTGAAGTATCACGGCAGTTGGGAAGCTTGGCAAGAATATTTTGAGGACTACTGGCAACGGACGCTGCAAGTAATACCAGTCAAATATATCATGTCCAGAGCACAACGCAACAAGAGGCTCAAGAAGAAGAAGAAGGGTGAAGACGAGTCCCAGTTGGTGCCCGACGGCTACGACCCGTACCAGCGGACGTATATTTGCACTCATGGATGGAAGAAAAGGAAGTCCCGCAGCGAAGGAAGTCGTCCTAGACAGCATATCCGTCTTACGAATTGCCCGTTTCGTTTCGTGGTACAGTGGAATCTCGCTCGTGGAGAATTACAGGTCAAGAATAGTTTTTTTTGGCACAATCACCAAGTTTTTCCTGCAGCCTTCGCTACGTATCCTGCTTCTCGTGTGGTGATGAATCCGCTCGTTGGTGCTCGGGTCGAGGGAAGGCTGGCTGTTAGCGCAAAAGGGTCCAGATTTTCTGATTACTAGCTGGAGCATGACGAGAATGTCATCCAGTGCGACGTGGACAATCTGGTGCGCCACCATGCGTCTGTTTCAAGTGCAGACGATAATGACGCTACCGCACGGAAGATTGCGGTTTTCGCGGCAGCTAGCCCAGAAAACGTGTCGTCTGTTGTGGAGACGACCTGTGGTGAGACGGGGGTTATTTCGTTAGCTTCGGATCATATGCGTCGTATGTACACCCACTTCAGCGAGATTCCGCTAGTCGATTGCAGCCACAAGACGAATCGGTACGTCCTTTTTAAACGTCCAGGATAACAAGGGTTCTAACCAGGATTCTCCAATTTTTTTAGATACAGCTACCAGCTCCTCGCATTCATGGCAATGAACGAATTCGGCGAGGGTGCAGTCATTCAGCACTCGCTGATAGAGGCACACTGAGATTGGCACATGGAAAGGGCGATTGATCACTTCAAGCGCTCTCATCCTACACTAATTCAGTGTCTACGGGTCATTGTCGTTGATAAGGACCTGAACGAGATTCGCGTGTTGGAATCAAACTTTCCAGACGCCGGAATCTCTCATTTGTCACTTTCACGTGATCAAGTACCTGAAGGAAATGAGGTCGAAGCCAGAATTCGGGAAAGTTTCAGCTGAAGATGCAGGTCAGATCGACGGAGCCATTCACAAGATGGTATACACTGCCTGTAAAGGTTTTACGAGACTGCGCATGCATCTCTCAAGGGAATCTGTGAGCGATTGAGTCTTACTGGATTTTACGAATACTTCAAGAAGAATGGGATACGTGCCAAGATAGTTGGGTCTAATATTTACGAGCAAAGATGCCACACTTTAAGATTCATACCAATAATCGTTTAGAGAGTTTCTTTGGAAAGTTGAAATAAGACGTGGATGAATCTACGAGCATGGCGATGTGCGTGAAAGCGTTGGTCGTCCAGAATCGCCGAGTGACTAATGAATACCAGTATCAACTGTCTTGAATTGGACGTTTTGTGAGCAATTCTTATGATGAAGAGATGGCGACTGTAACGGGGTTACATGGTGTGGAACACACAGGGGTACGAAGTACCCGGAGAGCTAACAAACTCTCAGTACATAAGTTGGAGAGTTAACAAGGTCTCTCAGTACGTTGGCTGAAAGCCACACGTTATGCATTTGATTAGATTTAACTATGCTAGATCGTTAAAGTGATACATTTACCCCTAGGCGGCTTGGGTGCAATAATAGTAAATAAAACACTTCTGGTTTTGAAGCATAAAAGTTAAGGTGTTAACTTTGAGCCCTGGTCTTGGGCTGTAAGTGTCCTTTGGATAAGGAACTTAGTATTAGTGACTCTTTGAGTCGAGCGTCTTCCTCTGACGCTAAAGCTACGGCAGCCCCGCTGCACTTGGTAGCACTTGTAGTCAATCCCGCTCCTGCGTCGGTTGACTATATCCTCTGCGAGGATGGAACACCCTGTGTTCGCAAATTTGTCCCCGGCGCAGCAGGACGCGCTTACTAAGCTTATGTCCTTGCTTGGCCCGGAGGGTGTGGCTCATCTTGCATCGCAAGGTCCAGAGGCGGTCACTGCCAGGCTGGAATCGTTCTCCCGCTACGAGAACGCGCTCTTGAAGCATGTCCAAGAGAAGATGAGCGCCGCAACGGCGGCGGCGTCGATGACGCGTGAAGAGTCTATGAGACTGAAACCGCTCATGGTGAGCGTAAAAACCTTCGAGGGGAAGGATGGAGAGAATCTCCTTCTCTGGACCCGTGAGGTCGAGATGGCCATGGGATCGGCCCTGCTCCAGTCTGAGCATCAGCGCGTGGCGCTGGTTATCTCCAGGCTTGGAGGTCGCGCTCGCGAATGGGCACTAACGTGCGGCACGTCTGTTGACGCTGCATTTCCCACTTGGGATCAGCTGAAGCAACAGCTTTCGCGCGTGTTCGCGCCGCCTAATCAGGCGTACCGTATCCGGTCGAAGTTCCTTGCTACCCGCCAGGGTAAGAAGGAGTTATTGGACTATGTCCAAGAGTTCAGAACTCTTATCGCCGGAATGGCGGCGGACCCTCTTCCAGAACTGGTCAGCGTGACCGTGTTCATGGAGGGACTTCGTGTGAGCGCAGCTCGAACGGAAGTGTTCCGTGTACACCCTAAGTCTTTCAAAGAGGCGGTGAATGTGGCATTAAATGCCGAGCACAACTTCAGGTCGGCTCGATCTGGTTGGAGCGCTAGTAGCGCAAGCCCTTCGAGCGGTCCAGAGCCGATGGACCTCAGCTATGCTGAAGATGAAGAAGTGGAGCTTCTTGCTGCGGAGCAGCGTGCCGGCATCCGCCGATGCTTTGTGTGCAATAGCACTAAGCACTTGAGGGCATATTGCCCTCTGCGCAAGAAGCGCGTGGCTCCGGCGAGCCAACCCTCCGGGTCATCGCCGGGAAACGGCATTTCCCAGTAGGCGCGGGGCGGCCTACTGGGGAAGAACTGAGTTCTGTTGTGCCTCGAGGAGGTAGAGGGCAACGGGGCTCAGCCCGAAGAGAGCTGAGCTCTCTTACGAGAAGAGTGTGTGCAAGCCGGGCTTGCTGGTCGTTCAAGCGAACGTGAAGGGCTTTGCAAAGCCGTGAAGGGTCTTAACTGACTCGGGAGCCTCGGGCAACTACGCCCGTCGCTCCACCCTAGAAGGAAGTCAGCTGTATGCTGAAGCACTGGAAGTGCCAACGAGAGATACGATCTCTGTCCGTCTCGCGACGGGGACACTGGTAACTGTGTCGAAGGTCTCTGTCGACCTTGGAGTGAAGTTTGAGAGCTTCGATAGCGTGGAGCGCTGTTTGGTCTTAGACCTGGATGCGAGGTATGACCTCATCCTTGGCATGGCATGGCTGGAACGCCATGAGCCATGGATCGACTGGAAGTCAAAAACGCTGGGTGCGTCGCACCCTGCTCCTAGTGGAGCTTTGGTGAGTCATGAACCCACCTCTGCTAGGAAGCAGAAGCGCTTTTGGCGCGAGCACGAGGCCGAGGCGGCCGTGGTGCTGGACATTGGTATGTCCGAAATTGTTAGTAACGAGGTTGCTGTTTTCCCTGAGGGCGTACGTGGTGCGGCACGTTATCCGCTGAGCGGTGCAGGTCAGGTCAATGACCAACTGCTGGGTCCTGGTGAGGACGAGCGCGGAGTGGCGCGTAATCCACTGAGTGGTACGAATCTGGTCGATGACCTACCGCTGCGTGACCCGAGGGTCGCGGTCGACTGCGAGTCGAGGCATCATGGGCGTGGCCCAAGAGATGCAGGTGAAGTGACACCTAGTTCACTGTGTGAGGGGTCAAGGACCTCATGGCTTTCAGCCGAGTGTCTTGCGAGACACTGTATCCTCTTCGAGGAGTGATGGTGCTGCTGCACCCGGTGGTGGTGACGGAGATGTCGCCACACCGCCCTCATCCGGCCGGGCTCGGTCGCGGTGGAATAGGAGACGAAGACGCAGGGCGTCTGTGACGTCTTCGACGTCGGACGATGTGTCCAACGTGACGAGCGGTGATGCTCCACGTGATTGCTGTGAACAGTTGTATACACTCGTGAACGGAGTGACGGGGGGGGGGGTAGAAGGCGATATCAGCCTTGACACTCTGCCCGCTGCCGATGCTCTGCTAGAGCTGGACGAGATGTCCATTGCCGAGTTTGGCGAAGCCTTGAAGGCCGGCGAGCTAGCCGAGGTGGTCCTGCTGGGACCTGAGGAGGAGTTGAACTCCTCATCCGTCGTGGACGACGCGGTCCTAGAGGACACCAAGAAGGCGCTGAGCGCAAGAAGTGGATCGGCGATCCTCAAAGATCCTTCGGATCCCTTCTAGCTGGTGGTGAAGGAGTATGGAGACGTTGTCTCGAAAGACCCACCGACGGGCCTGCCTCCAGATCGAGGCGTGTGTCATGAGATTGACCTGTTCCTGGAACCAAATACTGCGTAACAAGGCAATGGCCTTTGCCGAGAGAGCAGTGTGACGTCATTGACGCATTCTTCCGTACGAAGCACGAGGCAGGGATGGTGCGTGAGAGTAAGTCTCCGCACTCAACACCCACGTTCTGTGTCAGAAAGCCGAACGGCAAGTGGCGCATTGTTCATGCCTTTGACAAGCTAAATGCGGCCACTATCCCGGCGCAAACGCCGATTCCTCGCAAGGATGTTCTGCAGAGCAACATGGTAGGCTGTACGTTGTACAGCGCGCTCGACTTGGTCGATGGCTACTACCAATTGCTCATGAGAGCGAGCGACATTCCGCTGACAGCGGTGAGTACTCCTAGCCGTATGCTCTGGGAGTGGCTGGTGATGCCCCAGGGGCTGTCGAACGCACCAGCAACGTTCAATCGTCTTGTGACGCAGTTGTTTAGGCCCCACCGGGCGTACGCTCAAACGTACGTTGACGATATATTCGTCCATAGTCGTGCTGAGCACGGAAAGTCAGACGTGGAAAACCACATTGACCACTTGCGAGCGGTGCTCGAGTGCATGCGCACTAATAAGTTGTATGCCAACTTGGATAAGTGCGTCTTTGGCGCGGAGGAAATACCTTTCCTCGGGTGCTTCATTGGGAAGCGTGGCTTAAGGGCAGATCCTGCCAAAGTCAAGGCCATCGTGGACTGGCCGGTTCCCAAGAACCAAAAGGACTTACGCAAGTGGCTAGGCTTAGCCAATTACTTGCACAAGTACAGCGCGAACTACGCAGAGATGGCTCGGCCATTATCAGATCTCCTTAAGAAGGACGCACCATGGTGCTGGAACGTCGAGCACGACGGAGCCTTTGAGGCTGTGAAGGAGGGCCTTCTCCAGGCTCCGATCCTTGCGCTACCGGACCCGAATAGTCCGTTTAGCGTCGTCTGTGACGCCTCCGATTTTGCAATCGGTTGTGCTTTACTACAAGCAGACGCCGAAGGGCGTGAACGCGTGATCGCGTTTGAGTCTCGCCAGCTCAAAGCTGCAGAGAAGAACTATCCAGTTCATGACAAAGAGCTACTTGCAATGAAGTATGCTCTAGTCAAATTCAGGGTACACCTGCTAGGCTCTAAGCCTTTTGTGATCTTTACTGATCATGCGTCGTTACGCACTGCGACACAGTCGCCTCATCTCTCTCCGAGAATGGCAAGGTGGCTTTCCTTCTTTGCCGAGTATAGCTTCGAGGTGAAGCCCAAGCCGGGGCGACTTAATGTAGTGGCCGATGCGCTCTCGCGCAGGCCGGACTACGAGTTAGCTCATGTCACGACAGTAACGTCGTCAGTGCCTGACTTGATACGCGGAGCGTATGCACAAGACGACATGTGCGTAGCGCTGCTACGGGCTCTTGGGAGCGAAGCGTTTAAAGACTCTGACAAGGAATTGTCTGGGCGCTTACGCGCGAGGCTGCATCGATACTCGCTCGATGGCGGCCTGCTGTACTACAGCACCGACTCTGAGGACTACCCTCGTGTAGTCGTTCCTCATGATGAGGATCTAAAGTATCGAATCCTCTATGAGGTTCATGATACGCCCGTGGGCGGGCACTTAGGTCGGAAGAAGACCAATGGCTCGGTGAGCTGGATGTACTGGTGGCCCAAGATGTATAAGTGGGTTGGCACCTATGTACGCACGTGTGAGACGTGTCAACGGACAAAGTCCGCGCCGAGCACGGCAGCGCCATTGGCGAGTTTGCCTGTCCCCAAGGGATGTTGGCAGTCCATGAATATGGACTTTGTGTTTGGCCTTCCCAAGGACAAGGCAGGAAACACGGGTTTTGTGGTCTTTGTAGACCGATTGAGCAAGATGGCTCATCTAGCGGCGGTGCCGGACACCATAGATAGTGAAGGTACAGCTTTGCTGTTTTTAGACCGTGGCTGAGGCAATTGTCTCGGATCGAGACCCGCGCTTCACCGCGAAGTTCTGGACGTCCCTCTTCAGAGTGCTTGGCACTCGTTTGGACATGTCCACAGCGGACCATCCGCAGACCGATGGTCAAACCGAACGCGTGAATCGCGTTGTAAAGGATATCCTCCGAAGCGTATGCGCTGAGGCGCCAAAACGCTGGAGCCAGATGCTACCATTTGTTGAGTTCGCATAAAATAATGCAGTGCACGCCTCGACAGGCTACACTCCGTTCTGTGTGAACGGCTTGGTTAACCCTCGCGTCCTACTGACGCCGCCACGCAGTGGCTCAGGGCTTGATGGGGGAGGGATAGCCGAGCGGCTAGCTGATGTCAGCCCTGTTGCGGTTCGCAAGCAAGTCAATGACTTTGTCTCTTTGAGACTAAGCGTAATGCGTCAAGTACGCGCCGCTATGGCTGAAAGCCAAGACATGCAAAAAGAACATGCAGATGCCAAAGGCAGACGCAATGAAGAAAGGTTTGAGGTCGGAGACCAAGTTTTATTAAATGCAAAAAACCTACCTACTCATGCAGTGTCTGCAGTCTTTAAGACAAAATTGAGACCACGGTTCATAGGACCGTTCACGGTCGTGGCCAAGAAGGGCCTAGCGTATACGCTTAACCTTCCGAAGAAGATGCGCACGCATCCAGTCTTCTACGTTGGCTTACTTAAGCCGTATCAGGACCCTGCTCAGGTGAGCGCGGAGGCGTTGGCGCCAACGGTGGCTGGGCCGCGACAGGCTGCGCAACAGCGGGAGGCCGAACCACGGCAGGCTGAGCGACAGCAGGTGGCGGGGCCACAAGACGCAACAGCAAGTCGATCTGACCTTGCAGCTGAGCGACTTGACGCTCAAGGTCCGCGACTCGGTTCTGAACCGACTGTGGTTGTTCAAACCAGTCCACGCGGTGGTTCGTCTCATCGAGACCATCTGCAAGGCGACTCAGAGAGTCAGTCGTATCATGGAGATACGGGTTCAGAGAACCCACACGCTGCTCCAGCGCGAACACGTCGCTGCGACTCGCGACGCGAGAGTCCAGCTGAGGCTCGGCCTCCTCCTGCTCTGCTCGACGAGCACGGCGAGCTCCACTTCCATGTGGAACGCCTGGTGGCGAGGCGCAGGCGCCAGGGTCGTACTCAGTACCTTGTGAAATGTAGGGGTTATCCTCACTCACAAAACTCTTGGGAGTTTGAGGTTGTCCTCCGGCAGGACTGCTCTGACGTCGTCGACGCTTTTGATCGGGCACACTCACTTCCCCGCCGCTACGGCGTACGACCACGTCGTCAGGCGCCGAGCGCTTCCCGCCGCTAGAACGCGGGGATGACAGGTCGGTGGCTGAGCTCAAGCTCCGACCAGTGGCTGGAGCAGCCGGCTCATAGGAATGAGCGGTGCTCGCAGCATGAGCAAGAGGTGGTGACGCCTCGAGGTGATGGGGACGGGGTCCCAGTGTTCGTCGACGTGCTTTCGACTTAGCGAAGTCTAAGCGCAAACGTCTCTCAAGACGAATATCAGTTTCAGAGAAACTTGCTCGAAGAGCATTGTAGGAGGGGAGCCGTCGAGCTCCCTCCACCCAGCTTCGGAATTGTGCTTCATAAGCACGCTGGGATTCCCCAGTGTTGAGAACAACCGGGATGGTTTGCATCGAGGGAACCGGTTGGCGGTTGAGCTGCATCTGCAGGCGCGCCTGATACTCCTGAGGAGTTGTGACTTGTGGAGTCAGATATCGCTCTCGGAGCCGGTGCCGTTGCACTTGCTCATCAGCAGTCGAGGCCGCAGGCCCACACGTGTACGTGTTCAGCGGCTGCTGCGCCGCGAGGCGGGCCGCTTCGGCAGGGCTCCGCGGCTGGAGCCGTAGTCACGGCGTGACGTTAGAACAAGTGGTCGGACCACAGGTCGGAACGACTGCGAGCGCTGCTCATTGGACAATTGACGGCCTTGGGCCTCGTCCAGGTCATTCGTAATGACGTTGTGATCGTATCGATCTTACTCGTCATACCGCGACGATAGCGATGGCGCATCGCGCAGCAAGCGAATCGGATTCGAACGTTCAGAGAACGGATGAGGTGTCCGCAGGTCTCTTCTTGTTGGAGATCGCGCCGTTGAGCGGCTAGACCTCACAGAGGAAGCTGGGGAAGACGCGGCACCAGCGTGCGACCTCGGAGAGGTTGGGTTGGAGTGATCCTCACTACCCATGGGCTCGTCGTAATCGACTTCGCCCTCTTCGAGTTCCGAGAACAGACCATCGTTCCCTCTGGGCGGCGCCCGCGGCTCTGACGAGCTTTGATCTTTGCTCTCTTCTTGTTGACGGCTCATGGAGCGTTGACCGTGTCGACGGCGATACTCTTGGTGGTACTCTGCCACCGAAAGAGACGAAGATGCTCTTGGAGCAGTTGCGGAGCGCAGTTGGGGGTCTGGGACCGACGAGGCAGGGGCGGCGCGACGCGCTGTAGACGTTGGGCCGTGGGCCGGAGTGGAAGTGCCAGGCATCAAGGATGCGAACGCGTTTGTGAGCTCGTGGAGCTGCAGAACGCAGAGGTGAGGTCTAGTGACCTCCGTCGTCTTGACAAGACGTGACCTCGCTGAGAAAAGTTCGAGAACGGAATGCTCTCATCTATGTGAGGGAGAGTGTAACGGGGTTACATGGTGTGGAGCACACAGGGGTACGAAGTACCCGGAGAGTTAACAAACTCTCAGTACATAAGTTGGAGAGTTAACAAGGTCTCTCAGTACGTTGGCTGAAAGCCACACGTTATGCATTTGCTTAGGTTTAACTATGCTAGATAGTTAAAGAGATACATTTACCCCTAGGCGGCTTGGCCGCAATAATAGTAAATAAAACACTTCTGGTTTTGAAGCCTAAAAGTTAAGGTATTAACTTTGAGCCCTGGTCTTGGGCTGTAAGTGTCCTTTGGATAAGGGACTTAGTATTAGTGGCTCTTTGAGTCGAACGTCTTCCTCTGACGCTAAAGCTACGGCAGCCCCGCTGCAGCGACACTTTTACGGTTCACTACGCATTACGTTGCCGAGCAGACCGAGATGCAGTTCGCGGCGGCGCTGGTTCAAGCTGATACTTATAACTATACCAAGGACTCGAGTGGATGTGTCACTGTGGTTGTGATTGGAAATTGCCCGAGCACAAGGTGAATTTGAAGGATTGGTGATGCGACTGTAAAAAATTTAAAGGAATATGAAGCTGCCATGTCGTCACACCATTGCGTACAGAAGATATTTTAAGGCACGGGGCTCTAGTACTCCTTGGGAAGAATTGACGAGAGGTGGGTATGCATTATACAGGAATATCCAGGATTTTCTTGCGTACCTGTCTTGTAGATGGACCACCACTTCACCATCTCTAAGGAAGGTGAAGCAATTCTCGTACGAAAACTTACGAATGAAGATCCTGGATCTGGGGTCAAGAAGCTGAGGACCCAATCAGAACGCTACAGGGAGGCTGTAAGAGCCACACACCTTATCGCCAACGAAATGGCGGATATCAAAGATGACTCCGAGTTTGACGACATGTTGCGGTCTATCCCGGGTCAATGGCGAAATGTTCGCCAGCAAAAATGGCTTCTGTTAATGTCCCGGCGGCGGTACAGATGAGGATGGTGAAGAACGGTTGGATGGTGAGAAGAGCTGTACTTCTAAACAAGTCAAGGTCGAATTTGGCATAAGTTCCAGTGAAGATGAAGATAATGCTTCTAGAGAATCTACTGCAAGCACGGAAATGACGATTCGATTGAATCCTAAAGCCAAGAAGGTAAGGAGACCTCAAAACAGAAGAACGCTACTAGCGCTGGCGAAAAAAAGAACCGAAAATGGTACTAAGCTACTGAGGCGGGTAGAAAGACTACCGGAGAGGTAACTTTGACTGCTTTGCTAGACGCTCTTGAACATCAGAAGCCTGGATTGATCGAAACGCAGAGAAGTTTGTCGGGCGTCCTCGTCAAACACACTGAAGCAGAGAAGAAAAAGCCAAAGTTCAAGACACAGAAGAATCCTGTTTTAATCCAGGATCCGTTCTACATCCTCCCCAATAACCTGTTGGATGCGTGTGTTAATGTCATCCCTGTGTCAAACACCGTCGAGACGGTGATATCGATTGTCGATTCGCAGTCCAGCCAAGCTTCCAGTACGCAGAGATCGCCAACCCAAGGAACTGTGGAGGCTGAGTCCATCAAGGATGTTGGTAATTTTACGCGCAGGCAAATTGAGATATTCTAGCGCATCCACACTTTGAAGACCGTTGTGCAGAACGGCGTCGGAATGCACAAATGGCTTGTGAAGGAAGCTATTGCTGCGCTCCCTATCGAACAGCACGACATTATTAAGCAGGTGGCAGACGAAGTAATGGAGACCTTCCCATATGAGCGGATCACAGGGCTTCCGAACCTCCCAGGCTACGACTACGCAATGCTCTACAGCGCGATCCCGCCCACATGGCTCACCGACGCTGCTATACGCGCGTTGTGCCGGTGTTTATCGGAAGATTACCCCACATGCAAGTTTGCTGGGTTTCAGTCTGTGCTCCTGAAATCCAAGCGGACGCGTAATAGCAAAGGGCATCCGGTGAATGCAGCGATTCAAGCGGCAGCTCTACAACATGCAGCCGATGGCGCCGTCGAAACTGTGTTGCTACCACTGAGCTTCAACAATTTTCACTGGTGCTGCGTGGTGGTCAAGGTCAAGAAGAAGAGAGTCTACTACTACGATCTGCTAAACCAAGATCCATACATGAACACTGCTAGGGGTGTCGCGACGAATCTCAAGATCTCTGGATTGCAAGATTTCAACGTGATCGCGCGAAACAACCCCATCCAGTTCGACGGGCCCAGCTGCGGGGTGTACGTGTGCTGGATGTTCCTCTGTAAGGCCGTTCCTGGACTTCACGTAGATATCAGTGACAAGTCGCTCACGAGACGTCGCGTCAAGTTATTCTTCTACTTGCTGGAGGGTCGTCTGCTTCCTTTGGATGACGCTTTGGGTGCAGCAACACCCGGCGCAGACGACGACGAGAAAAAAAAGACAAGGCCCCGAGCGATGAAGACAATATAGACAACGACGAAGAAATCCCTTCAACCATTATCGCGACATCGACAAGCTAATTGTGCTGGTTGTAAGTCTCGCGTGCATTAACTACATTATATGCATGTCTTTAACTTCATTGAATACAAGTTAGTTTTACCTTGCAACTCTGTAAATTTGACATGGAGCTTTTCGTAGAGGCAGCATTGATAGGGCTTCGTCGTAGTGAGCGTAAAGTGATTGCATTTGCAGACAGGAATCCAGATTTCAAGTCAGCTGCCAGGATTAAATCATGGCTAAATACCTGATTAATCATGCTAAATGGTCTATTCATTACTGTACGAATCTGTGACAAGGACTTAGTCCTGGATACAATAGGATTAAATCCTGGTTATACGACAGCCCCACGTTCATATCTTCCCACGTCCTCAGCAAATCTTCTTCATATATGGATACTTATTTAAGTTAGATTGTGTCGCCAGGATTATTCTTGATTATTTACATGTATGACTCCTCCTGGCCTGGAACAGCCGCCTTGTTTTTTCGAGTTTAATTCAAACGTATACCGTCTGGATAATGGAAAGGTATACATAGGTACATCTGGACGAATGTTGGCCGTGGCAGCACGTATTAATAGAGAAAATGTAATTCTATAAATTACTGGTATATGGAGAAGGCGAACATTTTCTCAAGCACCAGAATACCGAGACGACGAGGCGAAGTATCGACATGACTTTGGTAAAGCCAATGGTAGCTCGGCGTTATTCGCTTATTATGATGTTCACTCTGTTGACGCTGAGCATGCGTTGGGAAAACGTGACAAAGGGGTTTCGCCTTGTACAGGTGTACAACAGTATTTAATTTGTCTACTTTCAATGATGTTCCCATTGAAGCTAAACCCGGATGAATCGTTGAATGAAGACCTTGCCAAAGCCATTAGCAAGATGAAAAAAAAATGATTCCATTGCTCTTCTTTTGGAGCATGAGTACACTGAAAATAGTAAAGAACTCTTTGGTTCGAAATGTCTTAAAGGTGCTAGCCGTGCGAGATTTCGTGCTCCCCTGGGGGCGAATACTTTCGCTGCGACCGACAAGAAATTGCGCTTTTTTATGGACCGGTTGCTCCACGGCTACAGCTACAAGACGTATGACGAGGATGAGGAGATTGATGAGCATGTTAAAAGGATTAATTGAAATTCTGTAACTGGAGATGACCTAGGACAAAAAAGAGATCGACAGCAAAGTTCTACTTTCTTAATCCTACTCAGGAGACTCTGTATGAGACCTGGATGCCACACTGGACCCAAACCAAAGATGGTGGATGTATTGGGAATGAATGCTCCGTCAACGTCATTATTTATTCCAGAGTTGCGATTGTTGCGTGCGAAGTATTTTATTTGGACCATATTTCAATCATCACAAAAATGGTCAACCTTCTATTTCGTACCTGGTCAAGTGATTTGATCAAATATCCATCTTAAGTATGGATATGTGTGGTCGACCACCTCCGTCATTTACACTTTCCCGACAACGAAGATAAGTAGCGCCCTTCCTGTACGACCATGAACCAGCAAGTTGTAGCGTCTCCAGCACCTTCTTCACCACTTCACGAGGCCACTATCTGCTCGCCTCCGTGCAGTCCAAGGCACCAGAGCACTGCGAGATCTCGGCACAGCCCCGAGCGCATGCGAAACCCAATCTCTCAGAGCGTCTCAGCTTCGTGACGTATGTTACGTCGCTGAAGTAAGTCTCGTTCCTGCCGCAGTCCAAGCTGTTGGTGTGTCGACGACCACTGCAACGGTCCACGCCATCAAGACTCTGCTGGTCGTGGCCGCAGCTCACGTCATCGTCACTCGTCCGGTCGCGAGTACAGTCCAAGTCGTCGGCGCAGTCATAGTCGTGGTCGCGGTCGCAGCCCACGTCGCCGGCGGAGTTATGGTCGCGGTCGCAGTCCAAGCCGCAGTACAAGTCGTCGGCGCACGTCTCTCCGAGGATATAGCCCAAGGCACCAGATCGCTTCTGTACAACCCCGTGAAAGTCGCTGGCGCGGCACAAGATCGTCTTGGCGCTCTTTGCATTGCCGCTACAGCTGAAGTCCTCATCGTACCGTTGGACATGATCAGAGACGGAGTCGTCGGAGAAGCTCAAGTTACGTGAGCTGGTCGAGTCGACGCGAAGCCCAAGTCGTCGCTGTAGTTCTTACACTCGGCGCGATTGCAGTCCTCGACAACGTGCAGCTCGGGGAAGGTAGACTTTTATTTGGATCATATTTCGATCATCACATAAATGGTCAGCTGATCAAATCCCTTGACCCTGTCGAAAGTTGATCAAATCCCTTGACCCTGACGAAAACTGATCAAATCTGAAGTGACTTGAAATTGTTTTCATGCACAAGTCCTTCTACATGCATTTCTAAATATACAGAAAATTGTATTACCTTTACTACTCTACGTAATCTACGCGTTCGTCGTTAAGGTGTCTGCACTTCCTCCAAGTTCCACAGGAACAAGGAGATCTAGTGGCTCAGGAGCTCGACGTTGCCGTTTCTTCGCTCGGGACTTTGACATATCCTCAATTCGGTTGACATAGCGTTTCGACAGAGCTTGGATTATGCCGACAAATGATGGTAGAGAAGGGTGTGGAGCTGTTAGCTCCGCGTTTATCTCGCGGTTAAAACGCTCTAAAGGATTATTAGTACGACTTACCATAGCAGCATCCACCTCATGAACATTCCAAACACTAGGTGTGTATGTCTTCAGCCACGTTGTACGAAAATACGACCAAAACCGCTTCCACAACACATCCGAATACCGAATGCTCTTAGCCACACACGTGTCTCTTATCTTGCCTTTCACAAATCTGATGCCTTCGTCTTTGATCTTCTCGTGCGGAATGACAGTCAGCATATCCGGACAGCCCTTACTCATTGCAATGATGACCTCACTTTCAGGGAGGCTTAGTGCCTTCATCTTCCTTCGGCAGGCCTGCTTAAAATGAAAGTAGCAGCCGACGATATCTGCATCTGGAAATTGAACTTGTGCTGCCTTTTGCAATCCAGCCTCAAAGTCACAGACTACCATGCTCGGCTCGATTTTGTCGTCTGCAGCGACATTGACAGCCTCCATCAAATGCCAGTACGTATCTTGGGTCTTTGACGTGCACAATGTATAAAATACAGGGACGAATAGGTCCGTTGCATTATCAAAAACCATCATTACCACGCACTGGTAGAATGGGCGCGGGACGCACCTGATGTCCCGTCGAGAAACAACGTAGTCTGTTTGTACTTCAGTAGCTTGATCAGATCAGGATGAGCCCAACCGACTAAGCGCTCTAGTGTTGTTCCATTCATATAGGACCCGTAAAATTGAAAGAATGGCTGTGTGGTCCCCGATACCAGTGACAGCGGCGGAACCTCCACAATACCATGCAAATCTGCGCCAAAGTGAGCACGTCTCGCTCGGTGAACTCGCTGGAGGACTTGCTCACGTGTAAGTCCGAATTGCACCAGTGATACTTCCTCAGGGTAGAAGTCGCTGCGAATCTGCTTCCAGATTCGTTCCGCCGTCAAGTCCATTCGAGTGATAGCCATCACATCAGTGGCCTCCTCCATGTCTTCGGTAACATCTACTCCAGGTAATTCCACTCTACGCCGGTCGCAAGAATGTTCACCACGAAATTGGTACTCATTTGTCTTGATATTGTAATGTAACTTTGCCTTGCATTTTGTACTCCGGTAGGAACTACACCTGTACGAAATCTTAACCTCCGATTTATGGTAACCTGTAAATACGTGACCAGCTGCATGGACAACAGTGCGACGATGATGCTGAACACTGTTTGCTGGAACATGCAGTGTAATACCTTCAGCGGCTTCTTCGTCTGCAGGATGCCCAGTAGAAGGTGAATTTGATATGGCACACTGGTGATCGCCTTCTCTACTCAAAAAAGCTGGAGGTGATCCCCTTAAGCTGCCAGGCCAACGCTCGCTGCAGGCATCGCTAGAGCCTCGTTGAGGAGCTGGGCTTCTTCCCTGAGCTGCACGTTGTCGAGGACTGCAATCGCGCCGAGTGTAAGAACTACAGCGACGACTTGGGCTTCGGCGTCGACTCGACCAGCTCACGTAACTTGATCTTCTCCGACGACTCCGTCTCTGATCATGTCCAACGGTACGCTGAGGACTTCGGCTGTAGCGGCAATGCGAAGAGCGCCAAGACAAACTTGTGCCGCGCCAGCGACTTTCACGGGGTTGTACAGAAGAGATCTGGTGCCTTGGGCTATATCCTCGGAGAGACGTGCGCCGACGACTTGTACTGCGGTTGCCACCGCGAGTGCGCCGCCGACTTGGGCTTGGACTGCGACCGCGACCATACCTCCGCCGGCGACGTGGGCTTGAGCTGCGACCGCGACCACGACTATGACTGCGCCGACGACTTGGACTGTGCTCGCGACCGGACGAGTGACGACGACGTGAGCTGCGGCCACGACCAGCAGAGTCTTGATGGCGTGGACCGTTGCAGTGGTCGTCGACACGCCAACAGCTTGGACTGCGGCAGGAACGAGACTTACTCCAGCGACGTAACATACGTCGCGAGACTGAGACGCTCTGAGAGATTGGGTTTCGCATGCGTTCGGGGCTGTGCCGAGATCTAGCAGTGGTCTGGTGCCTTGGACTGCACGGAGGCGAGCAGATAGTGGCCTCGTGAAGTGGTGAAGAAGGTGCTGGAGACGCTACAGCTTGCTGGTTTATGGTCGTACAGGAAGGGCGCTACTTATCTTCGTTGTCGGGAAAGTGTAAATGACGGAGGTGGTCGACCACACATATCCGTGCTTAAGATGGATATTTGATCAAATCACTTGACCAGGTACGAAATAGAAGGTTGACCGTTTTTGTGATGATCGAAATATGATCCAAATAAAATACTTCGGTAGCGTCTTTACTGAGCAAGTACCATGTCGATCTGGAGAATCCAGAGAACGTGACGTACGCCATCTTGTTCACACTTCCCGTGAAAGGACAACTCAACGCCAAGATCTCTGTCGTTTAGCTACTCATTCTTCCTTAAGTAAGCAAAAAAGTATTCGCTTATAGTTTATGCCAAAATTCCAAGAATAAGTCACAAGATGAGCAGACCTCTTTATCAAAAGAGGTCGGCAAGACAAACATCCATGCGAAGCAACAAAGCTAACAGCGACAGAAGCTGTGGCGCTGTGGAACCCCCGACAGACACTAAAGCTCCTTCAACTTCTGCGCGAGCGCGCGTCTGGGATTTTCTTGAGAAGAACTGGGACAGAATTCAAGTTGGACATCAAGGAGCATAGCTTCGACTTCTATTCCCGAACAACTTCATGGACTCGAGTTGTATTAGTCTGTGTGC
>NW_003303709.1:684956-703287 GCF_000142945.1 Phytophthora infestans T30-4 | reverse complement strand
CTTCTCAACTAGTCACACTCGTACCTAAACTTAAGCCTACCTTCTTGAAGATACATGCTGTCGCTTGGGGGGCTAGTGCTGCCTACGTGGGGACCGCTTTGGTTGCTGCTGTCGTGATCGGATTTCCGATACCTTTGATGTGGTATGTCGGAGGCGTCTTGGTCGGAATGCACTACCAGTTGATGCTGCTACTTGTGTTTGGGCGAGAACCTTTTATGAAAACGTCAACGTGTCGACCTCATTTGCAGCGATTCGCTCGCTACGTTGCCGCATTCTTGACGTTAGCCGCTCTACAAAGTACTATACGGCTTTGTGCCCGTGCAATACCGAGGAATTGTTGCCATTTTGGTGCTGCCAATATGGAGGTTGGCTGCAAAACAATTTATACTGAGATCGACACGTGACTTGGAAGATTTTGTGGCGCAAAATCGTCGCAATAATTGTTGATTTTTCAGCACTCTCTTCGTCTCCGTGTGCATGTCCACCACAAAATCATTGTACCTTTCAATACTTTTCATAGCAGCAGACATTGGTCAGTCCCTGCTTGAGTTTTGGGACATTCGCACCAAGGCAAAGACGGTTCTACAACTGCTTCAAGGCCGACAAGCGTCTGCTCAGTGGTTCACACCCGATGGCCCCACTACAAGTTCTTCCGACCTAATAGGTTGGATCCTAGCTGTGACTCGTGATCCGAGTTTGTATTACATTACCTCATTGAAGGGGGTACGTCTGAGAGCTTGCTGTCCTCATCTGATGTCAGCAGAACAAGAGCAGATACTACAGACGCTGGAGGTATCTGGCGTGTATAACGACCATGTCTCGTTATCGGGCAATCAACCTCGACGCCATTCACGACCACTACGTCGAGTGATAGGAGGAGTAAAGACAGCGACTTTTACCACGCGCAGCCATACGATATCAGATTTTCTAACGGAAACCGAAGCTACAGGTAGCGAGTTAAAGGACGAACGCCGTTCTGACAGTGAGTTGGCTGTCACGTCTCGTGCACGATCTGAAAGCCTCGTGCGTGAGGGTCTTCGGCTCCTATTTCACTGCGAATACTTGACAATGGTAGAGTACGTCAAGTGTATTGTACCGCTTGTTTTTGTGACATACAAGTCGGTGCTTAACCAGCTACCAAATGCAGTCTACTACCCTGACGGCACCGACAATTTGGAGATCGGTGCCGTGACAAACATTCTGGTATTTGCTGCATTGGAGATCGCGTCGCTGCATTTATTCCTACAGCGCAAGTTGTCGCTTTCTCCTCTGTACCAGCTAGCGTTCGCACTTGAAACTCAGGTGTGTCTAGTACAGGCTGCACTATTTGTTGAAATTCTATTGCTTCTGCAGTACGACTCGAGCCTTTTGGTAAGTCCTGTAAGAAATTAAAGTACCAACTTCGAGGTAATACAGTATTTACTCACATTTTTACTGCAGGCAATGATTTTTCCTCTGGATCACCTTCATCAAGTAGCTGGACCGATAAACGAGGTTGTTGTTGGGGGGAAAATGTTGGAGAGTGTATTTAGAAGATGTGTCTCTCTTGGTTGCCCTGCACCGTGATGGAGCGGTGTTTGCCCCACAAGGGCGTTCTAGAGAGACCGTGACTTCTTCACACTTGACATTTTCGCTGACAGGGATGCCCCAATTGCTTCGGAATACCTTGTGTACCGCTGGAAAATGTCTGATGCCCACCTTCCGTGAAGTTTGATCGTGGTTGAGTCGACTCCTGCCGCTAGCAGCGCTGTTGCGCCTCCACTACGTAGTGAGTGGCATTAGTATCTCGACGCGTCCTCGCCCATTGCCGATGCCGCTCGTTTAATGACCATAGCCAACTCGGCTGCCTGAAGTACCCTCGTCTTGTTGAACGAGCAAATCGGGTCGGTCGATCCGAGATTACTGTTTTTCGCTTGTTCAAGTAGCATAATAGATGCTCTCACCGGGCAAATCGTCAGATGTCTTGACTGTCGCAGGGTCCTAATTACACCTTGGCCTTGTTGATCCGTCTTGCTTCCTCGAAGGCGGATTTGTACGCTAAGAGCATCTCCAGCGGCAAGTCTCAACTCCGGTTTTAACGCGAAAGTAACGTGATTGAGACCTGACCAAGTTTTATTAACTTCCAGCAGCAAGTCTTAACAGCGGTTTTTACTTTTTGAAGCTCTAAAGTAGCGATTCAAGTCTTAAGATAAAACTCCAGTTTTAGTAGATTATGTGGCCCACTCACTTCAACATACGCGGGAGGATTCAAACAAAACCATGGAGAAGGGGCCTGAATGGGGCGACGACGACACTATCCAGTTGTGCAAGGCATGGATAGACACCTCCCAAGACCCTATACGCGGTGCCGGTCAGAAGAAGGCTACGTTCTACATGAGAATGTATCAACTTTAGCTTCAAATTAAAAGCAAAGAATCGGATGATCGATCTGAACTCGCTGTTGCTGGCAGGTGGAAGAAACTGTAACCCGCAGTGACAACGTTTGAAGGCATTTATTCAAAGCTATCGAGTAGAGAACGCTCTGGATGGAATGAGAAAAAGTACATAACATCAGCAGTGGAGATTTACGCTGAGCGTCACAAGCAACAATTTGAGTTTTTAGCGGCATGGAAGGAGCTCCGTGACAAGCCAAAGTGGACAGCTCAGCTCACAACGACCGCGGGTTCAAAACGACGTGGCACCGACGCATTCGTTGTGTGTCGGCCACAGGGCCAGAGGCTGCAAAGCGATCAAAAGGTGTGCTAGCAGACGACATTCAGCAACGGTTCGTTGCTGCTTCAGAGAAGAAGGCGTTGCTGATGGAACAACAACTACACTTCAATATCTTCATGCAGGACCCCAACAGTGACGAATCAAAAGAGTACATTTTGATGCAGCGGAAGGCAATACTAACTACAATGCGAGAGGCTGCACGTACTGTTGTTACGCAGATGAAGAGAAAACAGCTGAAAGTCAAGATACGTACGTATTTACCACCGAAAATGACAGCAGCACAGACAACAATTGCTTCAACATTCAAGCTTCGAGTTTAGTTTAGCACAGGGACATCAAGACCGCGTACTGCTCATTCATCACCACTCTACATCTAACTGGCACCATAGGCTTGCCAAATGTGCTCAATTAGATCGTGTTTTAATTCGTAGTGTAAATCTTCATCCTCCATGGTTTTTAATGCGCGAGCAATCATCGATACTGGACAAATGTTGCCAGCAACTGGGGGGGGGCCGGACTCACCCATTTATCCTCGTATAAGTAGTCATTATTCAAGGTACAATCTCCGCATTCGTCCTCGATGATCATATTGTGCAAGATGATACATGTGATCATTACGTCACCCATTGCCTCGGCACTCCAAAGTTTGCAAGGAATTGCTACAGCCCGAAATCGTTGTTGTAGTACACCGAAAGCACGTTCGACATCTTTTCTGACGCTCTCCTGCATAGCAGCGTATAACTTCCGCTTTGGGCAGATCGGATTACTGATGCTTTGCTACAAGCTAGCCCAGGGAGGGTAGATACCATCGGTAAGATAGTACGGGTTTTCATAGATAGCTCCATTAACTTCAAAATAAACTTGAGCTGCCTCGCCATTGATATTGTTGTCAAAAAGTGGAGAACGCTCTAAAACATTCAAATCGTTGTTAGAACCTGGCACACCAAAGAATGCATGCCATATCCAAAGGGAATTGAGATGCAACAGCCTCCAATATTACTGCTGACTCCTTTTCTTTACCTCTGTAAACGCCTGCCCAAGCTGTTGGGCACTTCTTCCAAGACCAATGCATGCAATCCAAACTTCCAACCATTCCAGGAAACCCACGAGCAGCATTCTCGTCTAAAAGCACCTCAATGTCATATTGTGTAGGTTTTCGAAGATATTCATCACCAAACAGACGAATAATACTGCCACAAAATGTCTTCAAAGTCTCTAGTGCTGTTGATTCACCAATCCGTATGAGCTCATCCATTTGGTCGGCGCTTGCGCCGTACGCGAGCATCCGCAGCGCAGACGTCACCTTTTGCTCTGGTAAGAAACCAGGAAGTCCTGTAGCGTCATGTCTCTGAACGAAGTAGTTACTGTACTCGTCACCTACGAGTGTGTTGACAATAGTCTCGAATAGACTTCGACGCATACGAAATCGGCGGCGAAAATCATCTGTGGACACGATAAGCTGACACAAGTAGATGGCAGTTAGTACAGGAATGTGTTTGACGTAGCAGTAGATACAAAACTTACGTTCATCGTACGTCGGGTTTGGTCCAAAGTAATCGGCCATCAGTCTGGCTCCCCATTCGGCGCGATCTCGAGCTTTTCCTGCGCGTTTTCCTGCGCTCGACCCTCCATGCTTAGGTCTGCGCTTTTGGCCTGAAGAGGGGAGAATGAAAAGACGGAAGAACTCGTCATCGGAGCAGCCGTCGTCACCGAGGCAGACGCTTGCCGCCGATGCAGAGAAGATTTCAATTTCTGGGGAAGAAGGATTTTTTCAGACTGCGGGCTTTAATTGGACATAATAATATTGAACAAAACGCTGTTAAGACTTGTTGCTGTATGTCTTCAAGTCTCAATCGCCGGATTCGAGGTCTCAACGGCATTCGATAAGCCTTACGATAAGACTTACCGCTGGAGATGCTCTAACAGCGTCCGCACCTCGTTTGGTTATTGTACCGTGCTCATCAAAGAGTTAAATGTCATAAACTCGTAGTGCGTATCGATGAACGCCTCCTCTCACAGTTCAAATTCTGCACTCCTCAGCAGGAAAAAATCCCAGCACCGCAGCCCCAAAAACGAGGCGGTGCTGGGATTTGTTGAGGTTGAGCTGTTTACCGATCCACGAGAGCATAGTCGGCGTAACTGGTGCTTTTGGTCGTGATACTGGACTGAGCCGTCGCATTCCTGCGATGGCGGTCGCGTGACCAGTCGTAAGCTGTGGAGTAAAACCGGCGAAGACAGTGTGGAACCATCGGACGTGACTGATCTTTGCTTGGATGGATCGGATGGACTTGACGTTTCCATTGCTATTGGGGCCCCATGCGGAGATCGCAAAGAGAACCAGCTGCGTAGACTGGTCATGTATTGATTTCTCTGGTAGCCAGCAGGACCGGTTGATCTGAGTACAGAATTGGCACCACTCCTTCCACGTGCCGATATACTGGCGTCTGGATGAGTCGGCAAGTGCTCGAACTTGAAGGGCGATGAGTCGCCTGTGTAGATTTTCCGAAATCGTGCTGGAATACAAACCTGCATCCATGTAGATGTTAGAGAGCGCCATTTTGTTAGCATGGATACGTTAGACCATGCCCGGGAGCCCAAGTCGGCCATGACATTCTGCGACCCCGAGATATGTTCCGCTGATAGACGGAAACTGTGGATTGCTTCCGCGACACCGATTATTCGATTGAGCTCCTGAGAAAATTTATTTTTGCTCTGTAACCGATTGGACCATGCCACTGCAGACTTGTTGTCGATCCATACACGAACATGTGTGTAGTCTGCATTTTCTCCGTTAGACCATCCTGCACCCCACATAAGCACTGCAAATGCCACACTCAGTTGCTCTCTGACATTTATGCTGAAGTTTCCTTGCTGAATCATGCCCTTTTCTTCTGCATCAAACTGAAGTCGAATGAACTCTCGACGATCTTCATAGAGAACGCACAGACCATCATTGCTTGCGTCCATATAAAGTTGAACAGTAGGTACTGGCAACACTGAGAAGAGGGTCAAGGGGACACTTCGAAGCTGACCAAGCTGTAAAATGGCTTCAAACCATGCGAGATCCAGTTGAGCTCCCATTGTGAGCTTGATGAAACCAAGGCGGGGTGCATGTCTGTACAATGTCATCAGTCTCTGGAAGAACGGTTTTGCAGCGCGTACACACATAAAGACATGCCGGAGGCTGCCAAGTAGTTTTTCAAGTGCATTATGTGTCGCCGAACCGCGTTCACGCATCGCGCGAAGTTGATCGATGGCCTTGTCAATTTTCTCTTGTGGCATCGAGACCGTCATTGCGACAGTGTCCCACTCCAGTCCTAACGCAGTCAGAGGTGTCTCCCAAGATGTAAATTTCTTTTCGTTGATTGACCGTGGCACTAGCACAGCCATCATTGCTAGCCGTAGGGCCCATGCACACGCATCAAGGCGTCCAGGCGTGTCCGGCTCGATAAGCACATGATCATCAACCCAAACGTAGCTGAAGAACGGTTGACGGTATGGGTTTGTCAGGATGAGACTTGCTGGGCTTTCGCGGCGAACCAAAAAGGATATTGCGTTACCTAATACGCCATAATACGCTGGCGATCCCGTCCAGCCGAATGGTAACGCTAACCACACCATGCTCTGGGATGCTTCCTGCAAAAAGTTGGCTAGTTTGTTCATATAATGGAACATTCTGAAATGCGGACTTGACATCTCCCTTCATCAGTCGAATCACGACGCCAGGATATTCCTGACGAAGCTCCAAAATTCGGCGAGCGATAGCGTCAAAGAATTCATAGGACAACTGGGGAATATCCTCGGCTTTTGACCGATCGTTAGTGGAGCCACCTTGCGGGTATGACAGATTGTGGATGACTCGAGCTTCAATACATGGGTCAATGCCAGGTTTTGGCACGCAGCCAAACGGACTGAGGTGTAAGCCAGTCCATCTTGATGCTGTTTCTGCGTTTACCACCAGGTACGTTCCATTGTCTTGGCCCTCCCGCACGCTACGTGTTAAGGACGTCTTCAACGTCTTTGCAGATTTATGGTTCTGGTGGGTCCTCGACGCTTTCCGCTCAATTTGCCGTTCAGCAAAGCGGTAGTACACCCCACGATCTACGATATCCAATAGTAGATCTGCCTCCTTATAGCCGTGCAATAACCACTCAAGATGAGTTTTGTCTAGTGCTTTGTTTGGTCTGGGGTCATCTGTGCTTTGTGCCCTCCACTGTCAAATCGTGGCCTCCAACGTGGTGTTCCTACCTTCGATATACCGGGACACACCACGGACACTAGCATAATTGATATCGGAGGTGGTTGGACATTGGGATGATGAACTGGCGCAACCCATTACTTTTTGCCTGGTCTTCGCAAGTCGTGATTCTTCCAGCTGGAGGTGTTGCTCCAGCGCGTCTTGGACTTGTTTTACGATTTTGCTAGTGACGCTGCCGATTGGACAGTGTTTGCTTGTACGGGGAAGGTTGCACTTAGACGAATCACTTGAGGGTCGCAGGAGTCACTTGGTCTCAGGTGGAGCACGTGATCCCCCATACCGCTCGCAGACAAACGCATGAACTGACGGTGGGAGACTCCCGACCTCAAAGTGGGCTAGATATGATCTCAAGCAGCGATCACGAGTCGACGCAGGACAACCCTGTGTTGAAATATACCGTAGGCACAGCTGACGTCCATGCTGTCGAGGTGTCGCACTGAGGACTTCCGCCGGAGCCGGCCGCCCCTTTTTTCTTTGCACACCCGCACTTTCGCTAACCAATTTTGTTGGTGGCGACTCCCGCGCTTGTGCATACCCTTCCGACGCTTGACGGTAGGGCATTGAGGTTCCTCGTGACAACTTGAACAGGATGCTGCTGAGCTCCGCGTCTTGAAAGTTTATCCGCAGAGCAATCTGAGCGCGCGAATTTTGGCCCGAAGTGAGGTCGCTTTGCACGGCTCTGCGGTATAAGCTGAATACTTTGCTGCACCAGAATGCTAATTCTTTTATCTCCATTGGTGTCCACGGGTCGTAGGCTACCAGTGATTCGGCAAATCGGTGAACGGCGTCCACTAATGATCGGGTTGTGTCCTCACAAAACTCCCCGGCATACCCGTTGAGCGTTGCGATGGCGGACACAAACTGCATGCGCGTGGGGTCTTAGGTGTCGGAGGCAGGCTGATCTTGTCAGAAAAATTCTTGAGGTTGACACCTTGCGTATTTGACAGATTGAACTGAGCGTCAAGGTCAAAGCGTACCAAGTGAAGAACTGACAATTCACCTGGTCCGAACTCGAATGAGTACAGACGGCGGAGAATTGCTGGGTGGGGCAGGAACCTTGTCGACTCGGATGTTCGGGCATGGTCTACAAATAACATGGCATCCTTACCTTTGTGCCCCACGGACGTGATGGCTTGGTGAATTGTCTGCTGAGCCGCCGTCGGTCGGAATGGCCGGAAGTCGAACATGGCGGGTGTACTCGTCTAGCGAAGGTTGGTATCTAGGAGCCTGTGCCTCAGCATCTACAGCAGGCGTGGGAGCCGGTTGTATCACTGGTGTCGTCAGTCGTCGGCGTTTTGATGATCGCTCAAGCTGGCTCACGTAGTCACGCAGTACTACCGGTTTATCGGCGAGCGCTCGAAAAATAGCATAGGTCGTTGGATGATCCAGTTCGTCGTCTCGATCGGCCTCAGCGGCCTCCTCGTTTCCAGGTCGATGTCGGTTTGCTGACTCGGTCTCGGTCACTAATGTTTCCAAAAGGTCGTTGAAGTTTTCGTCGTCGTCATCGCTGTCGTGTTGAAGGACCGAGTGACTCACACGTCTGGCGGGCGTCTCTCGTGGCACGGCGCCCCGCCCTACCCGAGCTGTGGGGTCGTTGTTGTATAAATCCCAATCCGAACACGTGCTGGGACATTCCTGTTCCCGTCTACATAGAACGCAAAGTCGACTACGTGGCCTACCCGTAACTGGCCCAGGAGGCCCGTACGTGCGCATAGTCATGGAATTTGAGACGATGCCGTTGGCATCGACGCCGGAGCTGTGATTCCGGCCAATAACTTGGGAATGCTTCGAGTTCCGCGTTGTCCGTTCTGCCCTAGCAGGCTGTCCAGGATGAGAGCATGTGCTTGATATAGACTGGCAGTGGAGTCTATAGTGGGCAGCACTCGATCCTTCCACAGTAGAACAGCGATGACAGGGGCGACTTCGGTGACATCGCTTTTTGCCACCAACTTGTCTCCCTCCACGCCGGTCACAGTGACTGTGTTACCGTCGTATTCGGTGACTTGACCGTACGTGAAAACACCTTCCTCTATTACACACACAGCGCGTCGTAGGAGCCAACCCGGGCCGTCGATAATGCTCTCATCGGGGTCGACTTGCCGCTGCATGGCGAGGTCCCGTGGAACTGAGATGCGCCGACTGGCACCCCCTGCTGGGTCCACTCCCAATCGAATGCTTGCCATTGTGCCAGTCATCCTTGACAGGACTTACCCGTAGGACAGTCCCTCGAGGTTTTCGCTCGGAACGTCTTCTGGTAGAATGAGGACGTGAACTCGCGGCATCTTGAAAAAGAGTGAAAGTCCGAAGTTGGAGCGTTTTTTTGCTGTTGTTTGTTGTGCTGTGTGGCAAAACGAGGAATGAGTAAACAATGTTAGGCCTGTCCAGTGACGGTAAAGTCATGCTCCCCAGGCTCTGGGATAGGAACAGCCAGCCGGGTGACGGAGCTGTCGTGACCCCTGGCTTAAGATAAGATCAGCTCGCCAGAGGACGTTGTAGTTGCACCTGCTCAAACTCGTTAAAGCTGTTTTAGGCGGGATATTGATGAATGTAGTCCATCAGAAAAATCGCTCTCCCACTTGCGCGCAAAAGCAGCCATTATCTTTTCAGTTAAAGTGGCTCCACAATTCAAGCAGCTAATCCGTTAGTGTTCATACGAGTGTTCCGAAAATTTAAAACTAATACTAATAGCGTTTGTGGAAGAGTGCAAAAAGAACGAACGAAGAATGATCTCCCTAATGTACAGTCGTGCACCTCCAATTCGGCACCGGTATCAGTCGATACCCTGCCAGATATTATGATTACGCGAATCGGATGCGCAATTACCTTTGCCCATCACCACCCTAGCAATTAACCTCTACGGTTTTACCCTCCTCGCCGAGGGATGACACGCCGCATCGATCTGATTTTAAATTTTGGATCGGACGTCCTCTTACAAACACACACTTTGCTTTTTACTGCCAAAAGACAATGGGACATCGCCCTTCCTCCTACATGTCCCACAAAAGCAGTCTTTGTGCGAGAAGCACAAGTCAGATCCTGCATGCTCTCACTCCGAACTTGCTCGTTGGGCAACGGAGCGCTTTAAGACCCCCCAAGCAGTAAAGCGCACTACCGTCCAGAGTATTCTTAAGCGGTCCGCGGACGTTGCCGCCTTACCGAATGCCTATTGCGACCGGAAGCGCTGTTGCGCGCCCGCGATTCGCGCGTCTGACGCCAAGCTTATGCAGAAGATTGGCGTAAATTTTGTACTGAATTAACGAATAAAATATCAGTGCACTGGATTTGCGTTTGTTTTTTGCTTTACGTTGTGCACTTATGCCCTGGCACTGTTGATATGGTCCGGAGTCGTTACCGCAACCATAATATGCGACATTTATGGTTGCTATAACTCAGTTATGGTTGCTATACCAGAATTTCAAAAAACGCTTAGCGAAAGATAAATCCAATTTTAAGAAAGTATTTTACACCCATTTAAAATACCGTATCAGCACCTAAGTACGAATATACTCGGTTAAGTAAGATCATATTATTAAGTACGATTGCTCTGAGCCGCTCATATTTGAAACTGGGCAGTTCTGCGACGGCCACGCGGTAGATTCGCGCCGCGCTAGTTGGCGTTGCGAGAACGAGGGACAGCGTGCGAAGGATAGGACGATGGCTGGTAGACTACATGAGTCGGGCTTTAGAGCTGTGGTTGTAGTTCTTACCACTTGTATGTGTTTGTGTGCGAACAGAAGCCCGAAGAACGCAAAATGTCAACGGACAACAGAAAATCACGTTTAATGCGCTCGGGATCGAGGACGACGACGCCAGCGACGAAGACTACGTGTTGGAGGCCATTTCGGAGGATGAGTAAGAAGATGAGGACCTTTCCTCTGGCAAATTAAACGAGGGAAGCACAACAGCTGCCGGTAAGGTTGTTTGCTGCACTTTACGTTACTACATGTTTTGCTGAGCTGTTGTGTGGGGTGTACATGCATCTAGGAAAGCCAAGCGCTCAGAGTAACAAGAACAAAACGATACAGGGCAACGTGAAACCAGGTATGGTTGCTATATGCGTAAGGGTTGCTTTATTCATCATCTTATAAGCTCACATTTCTGCTTGTTGTTAGATTCGAAGACTACTAAAACATTGCTGAAGCGCACTTCACCTCATATGCCAATAAAGTCTTCTCTGGTTAAGCGGAAAAGGCAGGAAACACCAGTGCCATCAAGTGGCGAATTCGCCAAGAAATCGCGTGAGCAAGCACCTCACAGAGCTACAATCAATGAACTCAGGTGAAAATAAGATCCTGAAGACAGTTCCAGCGTTTGGGCCGGCCAAGATGATTAATTTTTGGGAGGAATTTGAGAAGATCTTCGATGCATACAAGAAGAAGTACAAGCTCAAGTTTCGGGTGCGGAGCTCAGAAAAGACGGCTCTTTACAACAGGTAAGTTTTGCTGTTAGCTTTGGCTGTATATCCAGACTAAAAGGTGGTTATTGTATCTGTAGCACCCATGAAGATCATATACCTACCGAGTTCGAGTGGTTCCAGAGGATTTACCGCTGCACGCACGGAGTATCTCAGGTCTCTAGATCTAAAGGCCACCGCAACCGGTCGACACGTTACTGTAGCTGCAAGGCAAGATTAACGGCCGTTGTCTCTCGCTGTGTGGACGATACCATTGAGATTGTTGTTCGGAACGAGGTATGTGACGAAAGCGTGCTCATTATCTGTTTGATTCTTTAACTTTTGTTTGACTTTGTAGAACCACACGCACTCACACCTAACTACCGGCACGGAGGTCTCTTCCTACCTCACGACCAAGACTCTACCGCTCGATGACCGCGATCGCGAGGATGTTAAGACCTTGGCTGACGCCCGTGTGTCGTCCTCCCACATCACCCGCTTTTTAAATGATCGCCTTGGTACGTGATGTAGCTATTTACGTGATGTAACTTCTTTAATTTTTTGCTTACATTATGTCAACTTCTTCTTAGACTGTAAAGTGACGCCACAGCAGACGCGTAATCTTATCCGTAGCATCATGGGGAAGGATTCCGGTGAAGACCGTCTCAAGAATATGCTTCACGCTCTTCGGAAGCTTGATGGCAGCGATGTGCTCGTCATTCAAGACCAGTTTGACGTCACGTGCGGAGTTGTTATGCAGACAAAAATTCAAAAGATGATGTTTGAGCGGTGGGGGGAAACGTTGGCAATGGACTTTACGCATGGAACGAATAACCTGGGCTATCATCTGGGTACGGTTGACACAGCAACCTTACCTGATATAGCAACCCCCTGTAGCAACCTTAATTGATACAGTAGCCGTTGTGGCAACCTTATCCGCTATCGCAACCTTGCTGATCATCATGTATTTTCTTGCTGGTAGGGAGTTTGGTTGTCACCACATGCACGGGTCGTGGCTTCCCTGTGGTTGATTTCATTTGCCTCACTGAGCAAGCAAAGACGATCTCCACGATTTTGGAGTACTTCAAGGAGAAGAATTCGTGTTGAGATCAAGTCGTGAGCGTGGTCATTGATAAAGACTTCACTGAATGGAAGGTACTTGAAGAGTCCTTCCCCAACGCGAAAATTCTCCTTTGCCAGTCCACGCAATCTCCTACTGGAAGAAGATTATGAAGAGGTCTGTCTACGGAATTAAGACTGCGCAGAGTGAAGAGCTACTTGCCTTGATGGTGAAACTGCTTTTCAGGTATGTCGCCACGGTTCTTTCGATACACATATCTTATCTTACTTTCTGAACTAATTGTTATCTTAGCTCAACGCAGGATGCATACGAAACTTACTACAAGAACCTTCAATCGTACTGCCAAAGTAACAAAAAACTCGCTTTCTTTGCGTATTTTGACAAGAACTGGAACACATGCAATGACATGTGGTCCAACTTTGCACGTGGTAAACATTTTACTGCCGGCAACACAACTACCAACAGGATCGAATCTAATTGGAACCAGCTTAAGATGCTGCTCGGGCGTAAAACAAGAATTGACCAGACCATCGCTGGATTGCTGCAGCACCAGATGACTATCACGCAGCAGATTGTCTCGGAGATCGGGCAGCTGCACTCGAGTACACGGAGGCCTAAGTCGGTGCCGACGTTTTTAAGAGCAGTTGGGGGCAGAATATCAGCGTATGTTTTGGAGACAATTAGGCGGGAATGGGAGCAATTTGTGAATCTGATGAAGGAAACAACATGTGTACAGACATTATCGGTTTCGAAATGGAACGTATACTGTCACAACCAAGGATTTGAGTGCGATGACGTGGACTGGAAGTGCACCTGTCTGTTTTCAACTACCAACCACTTGCCGTGTCGGCATCTCATGCACGTAGCGCACATAGGACATGGATTCGAGATGCTTCCTGGTATAACAATTTGCGAACGGTGGAGTACAATGACAGCGTTGAAATCTACCGAAGCATTTACGGCCGCTGCTGATACTCTGAGTTCAATCGTGCGGATGTCGAAGTTAAGGTTGCCAAAGTTAAGGTTGCCCGATGAACCTTGTGTTGACCTTCCTACCTCGTCAGCGCCGAAGACGTCACCGAAACAAGTTGTGTATGTTCGCCTGCGACGACGGGAGCGTGCCAACAAGGTTGTTCTTTCTTCAGGCGAGAAGTATTCGCTTGCAAAGGCAATGGTTGAGCCGCTGCTGGAACATCTAGCCGACTTGAGCAGCGCAAACTTTTATGACGAATTACAGGCGTGGAAAAACACATTAGAAGAAGGACTGCGCCTTGGCAAATCACGTACGAAAAAAAGTGCTGTGTTTGCCGATCACGAAAATGGAGAAGTTGAAGAAGTTGAAGATCTCGATGATGATTTGAGTTCTATTCTAGATCCAGCAGACGCAATGGAAACTGTCAAACTGATGGAAGATCTGCAAATGGACAGCCAGGATGGCGCCATGGATAGTATCAACAGTGGTGATGACCCTCCAACACAACTCGCAAAAGAGCAAAAGGTGAAAAAGGTGAAGTCACCAACTCCACCTCGTGCCGCTAGCTTTGGTGAGCCGACTTCTGGCTCCAAAAAGTACGAGACGGGTGATGTTCGAGACGAAGGAGAGACAACTCGTCAAGTAGACGTTATCAATGTTCCAAAACCGATGCGCCGAAATCTGTCGCGTACCACGCCAACACAGCTACGCCAATGAAAGATTTCCCCAGGTGTATCGCGGCTAGCTGTACACAATTATCCCAGCGGGCTGTCAGTGAAGCTGCACGAATTTGTGACGTGGGCCCGCAATACACCAAACATGAAGAACATCCTGGCTATCATGCAAAAATACCCAGTGCAACTGACGGATGCCTATCTACGATCGCGAGTGATTGAGTGCCATTGGGAAGCTATGAGGTCTGAGGACAACATGCACCCTTTTGTAATTCCCGTGGATCTTACACGGTCAATGGAGGCTGCAATATGTACTGCACGGAAGGAGCAGCGCGAACCCGACAAACTCGACTCAACTGTGTCACAGAAAGGTGTTGTTCTCGACATTGTTGCAACAATTGACCCAAAGCTCTGGAAGTTCTGCAGGTACGGTTGCTTTATCGTTATGGTTGCTATACAGAGTTGTTTTATCTTTATGGTTGCGATACAGGGTTGCTTTACTAATGTGGTTGCTACTTCGATTACAGTCGATATGTAAATGCAGCAAGTGTTTTCTACAGAGTGAAGGCCAAGGCCAAGTCTTGGGTCGAAGATCGAAAGTGGCTGGAGAGAAATTGGATTAAGGTGGACTCGGATGTTGACCTTTTCGCAAAGGAAACAAAAACTTGGGGTGTTACACGAGAGGCCGTTCGAAATCGACATGAAGTCCTCGCTAATGAAGTAATTTCAAAGTTTTCAGACTGCCGTCTTCGCAGCGAGTACGCCACCAAGTGTGGCAAGGTCACCATTTGCTTCGAAGACGTGGCTGGAAGTGTTTGTCGAGGGTGGCTCTCGGACAGCTCGATCGACTTCTGCTTGAGTGAAATTGCTGCATCCACGGAGGGCTGTCGCGTGTTGTCATCGCTTCTATGGCAGATTGGCTGGCCGGCGACACCGCGGGTTCAGCTTCGCGACATAAAGTTTGTCGTACATCCCGTCAATTTGAGCGCTAGCCATTGGGGCATTATAATTGTTAACCTTGGGGTTTCAGACGGCCAGATCCACGCACGACCTCACATGTACGAACCTCTCATTAATAATTGCTATCACGGTGAAATGGAGACAGTTTGGGAGGGAAGTAAGCGTAACAACAAGGAAGGGCTGCGAGGATTTATTGAGCGCTGGAACGAGTCCTCCAATCCTGGCTGTGTTATGAAGATCCACCCAGTTTCGTGGGTGGACGCCCGCAGCAACCTGATAACTCCAGCTGTGGTGCCTTGGTAATTGCACATGCACACAGCGTTATTGCAGGGAATGCAGACCTGCATTGCTACAAGATCAGCAAGTCAGATGTCGACGTAATGCGCTTGAGGATGCTGTGGTTACTGCTTGTACAATCCCGCAAGCGACGAATGTCGAAGGCAGATGCGGACACGGCAGCAAAAATTCATCAGAGACTTCAGGATGAGCTGTAATAGCCATGTGAATTTGTATTCACAATTAATACAGCTACATATCGTTGACTAATTTCTTAACCGATTAATTGCCATCTCTAGCAGCACTCCAAAAGACATAACTCCGTCTTGACCGATGCCCACACCGTCCAAGTCATAATCCAAAGCGTATAGGCCTTCCTCGTTCTCTTCAATTCGAGCCATTAACTCCATCTGTACTCTCAGTATTTGCTCCAGTATCTCCCCGATCTCCTCCAGCTTGCGCTTTGTGTCCGTGAGCTCTTCTCGCCGTGCGCGTATCAGTTCGCTGGACAGCGATCTTTTATCCATCGTCGTGAAGCCTGTATATCGAAGTGTAAGAAATGTGTGGTGTACTCGCATGTAGTGTTGTGTACATATCTCTATTTTTAGACTTTGAGCATGTTATGCCTCGTAATTTACCGCTGAATTGATGACGATGGCGACGTGGGAGTGCAACAAATAATAAAATACCAGGACAAACATATGTTTTGAGGTTGCTTTAGGCGATATGGTTGCACTATTTCTTGTTGTGTTGTCGTTGTATGGTTGCGGTAACGCCGTTCGATATGGTCCGCCCTGCCGAATTGGAGGTGCACGACTGTACCTCCAATCTTGTAGCGCGTGTTTAAAGTGTTATACTGAAAATCTTTAGCTGGATAACTAAACAAGAGCTCATTTAAGCAAATCAAGAGTATACAGCCTCCATCACGGCTGCACACTTGCCTTGTGATGAAATCAGCTGCGTACTAGGAAGTTCCTAGGCGTGTGCAGGCCACAGATGACGTGAGACCTTTACATTCAGAGCGCCCTTCACCGGTAACGTCAGTGACAAATCATATGTCACTTCCTTGGGGCCAACTACCTCGACGTGAAATCTACTTAGTAGTCCAACGATAACCAGCTTCATCTCGAGCATGGCCAAGTTCATACCGAGGCACACACGAGGGCCAGCATTAAATGGAACTTGTAAGCCGAAACCGCGATGACTTTTCCGGAGGTGGAGTCGATTCATCGTTCGGGCTTGAATTCTTCAGCATCAGGCCCCCACACTTGCGTCATTCGACCCATAGAGTACGTTGCTAGACCGATTGCCGAACCAGCTGGGACAAACGTCCCAATCGGAGAGTGTCGTGTCTTCCCGTGCCTGCTTGGGCTCAAAAGGGACCGACGGATGCAGTCGAAGCGTCTCCTTCAATGCAGCTTCAAGATACACGAGCTCGCTAACATCCTGCATTGCAGGAGCGCCACCAGCTTTGAGCGTTGATAGCTTGTCTTCAATCTCCTTCCGAATAGCAGCCTCTACGCGAGGCTCATTCGAGAGGTTGACAAAGAACCAGCTCAGAGCTTGAGCGGTGGTATCACGCCCAGCAATGAGGAAGTTTACGACGATATTGCGCAAGTAATTCGGATCAAACTGGTGGCTCTTCGGCGTCTGGAGAGTTGTTCACTTTGTCAAGAAACAGTGACACGATGTCAGTCCCCTTCTTCTCTTCATCTTTTCCGTGAGACAGGGCCTTCTCTACTATATCCATCACGGTCTTGTCAATTACTTCAATGTCACGACGGAGCTGTCCTTCAACTCCTAGACCCAACCAGCGTTGAGTCTTTCAGAACCAACCTGGTCGTGTGAATCGAAATCGAAGAGCACGTTGAGCACGGTCAAATGATTTTTGGAATGGGTGCTCTTTGTCTGAGTCGAGACATCCCATGTGAACACCGAATCCAATCTCTGCGAATGCTTCGATGGTGAATCGGTTAAAGAGTTTGAAGAGATCTAGCGTATTGTGATTATCACAAGCACGTTGGAGGATGGCATAGAGAGTGACAGCATGACGCTGGATGACAGTTGTCATGGACTCTCGGAGAGTTCTCATAGTGAAGAGGTGACTGGCTGTTTTACGTTGATGCACCCACGGGTCTCCGTCGACTGCAAAGATTCCGTCACCCAAAAGATCTCGAAGGTTTTCGCACATGAACGGACCTTTTTCGAAATTGTGGAACTGGGTTTTCAACACATCCTCGAATGCTTCGGGGGTGAACAGGATAATGTTGCGAGGGATCCCAAGCGCTCGAATCACGATCGGCTCGGCGTTGAGCTGCTTGCCCAGTCGAGTGGTGAAGTCGTGCATGTCTCCTTTCACGCCATGGATGAGGAGATCCCAAGTATTTCCGATGAGTGGCAAAGTCGAGTCGGGGACATGGATCTTCGCTCTTTTGTCGGTGGACCCTCTTTTCGCGGTTTTGAGGCGAGAGGCAGCGAAAAGTAGAACCAGACTGCTAATTGCCACGATGACCAAATTTTCCGAAGATTTCTCGGTGAGTGTGGAGATCGGCAGCATCGTCACGTGAGCTCCACGCGTGACTTTCGGAAATGAGACCATTGGATTCAAATTTGAAAGGCCTGTAATTGAAGTTGACAAAAGGAGGATGGACCGCTTTCGATATGATGGCAACGGCGACTTGCCATAACCACGTTCCAGTAAGCACGTTGGCTCAACGACGTTGAAATTGCCGTTGGCGTGACTCACCACCTTGACTAGCGCATTAATAAAAAATAACATTTTGATAAAAATGATATCATTAAAAAATAATCGGTGAAAAGAGGGAGTGGACAAGTGACACAAAGCCTTCAATCGAATTAAGCATTGCCGAAGTCAACCAATTATTTATGCTCAAGACCTCTGTGTGTGAATAGTGTGAGGGTTTTCGCTACGCAATGAGCCGAAGCATTGGTATAGAAATTGTCGCTTTCTTAGGGGTGCTACTTCTTTGTTAGTATTTTTTTG
>NW_003303709.1:680719-684856 GCF_000142945.1 Phytophthora infestans T30-4 | reverse complement strand
TTCATCTGGCCGTAGGATTGCCTTGCGGGTGTGTTCCCTTGCCTTTGCGTTTCCTTTGCGTCGTACTTGCCGCCTCCTGTGGCGGGATCTTGAGAGTTGAGATGTAACCGACCAAGTAGTAAATTCGGTTAACCTGTCGGATCTGCACGTGTATAGGAAAGCTCACTAGGCTGTAGGATCTGGCCAATATATTATTCAGTTATCACTACCAACACTAGATTCGTAATTCCCAACCTTCTCCGAGCTCGTACGGCCAATGTAGTTCCGATTCTTGAGGGCAGGAAGGCACTTGCGTGTTACTGTGCAAATTGAGGTCTCTATTGATACTTAACCCAATGCCCGCTTCACGATATTCTGTATAATACAGAGTAAATGATTATCTTTATTAAACTATAGCTGCCACTTTTGCAAACTTAATGCATTGCAAGCCGTCCGCAATGGGATGTAGCGAAAACGCTGCGACCAGGTACATATAGACTGCAATCTGTCGTAGAAAAACAACAATGTGCCCACCGGCTGGTAAAATGTCATGATTTCATTGGGCAAATGTGACGTGACTTTCGTCGCATATCCTTCTACTTCGAGTATCCCGCTGAATCTGATGGGTCTGGGCAATCTGCGTTTGCGCCTAAATGACTGGCGAAGCGTGCCACTACGTCACCCGTACGCTCACCAAATTTTCGGCCAGTTCTAGACTAGCAAGAGTAGAAGAAGAACTAAGCAAGAACTGGCCGAAAAATTGGTGAGTGTACGGGCTGCATTATCTACGCCTAGTACTCGCTATCCTGGATATCCACGCAATCCTCATTCGCGTCGCTGCCGCCGTCGTCCGCTGTCGCTCGAAATCTCGAAGTTCTTTCGCTTGCGGAAGCGAATACGCTTCTTGAGGTGAGCAGGGATGGCAGTGCCGTTGCGCCACAAATCATGCCATATTTGGCCGCATGTGAGCGTGTTGCCGGTTTCCTCGTGGCGAACCTTGTTACATAGAGGTACGTAGCCTCCGAAGTTTGATGTGCACTGCTCGCAGTAGTAACTGGTTTCAAAGCTCTTTGTCTGAGGAGTTGCCAAGGCTGAGCAAACTTTGCACAAGTGCTGGCGGCGCTTGCCCTTACGCTTCTGCCCTTTACGCTGGAGGTTGCTGGCGGTTGATCCATCTCTGGTTTTTTTTCGCTTCTTGCCTTTGTATCTTTCCTCATTGTTTCGCAGTCTGTGCGGTTGCGTGTGAATAGGCTCAGAAACGAGGTCCTCGGCGTTGGTGTTTGTACGCAGTGTGGCTTCGTTCGTGGCCAAAAGCTCGGTGTGAAGTCGGTGCATATACTGCGCGTGTGTTGGCACTGGCAGCCCTTTTTGCTTGAGAATAATTTTATGTAAAATAAAACCGTTGACTATCGCCATGTCCACAAAACCCATGAAGAGTTGCCGATAGTACTTTTTGAAGGCCACAGTAAGCTGGATTGAATAGCGCTGAAGGCGGAGTTGATCATGGCGATCTACTCCGCCCATACCTTGGTGATAATCAACCACAAGCTGCGGGCACGGTACCGCAACACGCTCTGTCTCCCCCTTCGCTCTACGCATTACAGTCGTTGGAACTGTAGAGCATCCCGTCGCGAGGAGCGCGACAGGCTTGCTGTCCATCCAGCTCAGTGCACGAGACCAGGATGATCACGCGCGTGCGCAATTCGATACAAGCCTCGGGGCATAATCTTCGGTCTTTTCTTTTGCGTAAAAGCAAACGGCTTGGGCCACCCAAGCCGCTCGTTGCGGTGAGTACCGACGTAGTAGATATCCTTGTCCAATAACTCCAGCAATAGAGCACACGACGTGTAAAAATTGTCGGCGATGATAAGCCTTTTATGGGCCTGGCCATCAAGCGCCTTAGTCACGTTCCTGATGACTGCCTTCTGTGCCACACCTTTCGAGTTCTCTACAGCGCCGAGATACACTTCCATCCTATATGTTACACAATACAGCATACGGTTAGCACTCGGTTTCTTATTCTATACGATACAGAGTAACCAGATACAGAATACAGTAAACCACCTACCGAGTACAGTATCCGGTCTCCGCGCAGCACGTCATGTACACTTTAGTCCCGTACTTGTGAGGCTTCTCCTTATTATAGACGCGCACAGGGCTGAACTTGCTTCTGTTAGGAATGGTTCCTTCATCAAAACTGATGCGAGGCCCTAGCCGATAGCCACGACGAAACGTTTTTTCAAGAACCTGAAGAATGGGCCGAACTTTCCAAGCCTTGTCTGTGGCTGCGGCAGCAGGGTCGTTTCTGTTTTGGTGAAATGTAAGTTAATGGGTAACTAACCGGAAACTTTTTAGGCTTTAGGGAATTCGCGAAAAAGAGTAACCGCGCGGAAAATGCACCGTCCTCCCGCGCCCCCCCAGTGTTTTTTTCCAGCCCATCCCTATGACCACAGAGTGTACGAGTAATCAGAAGCCAATCACGTGGAGAATTTCATGTGCTTGAATGGCTTCACATTGCGCAGCTTCTCTTCTAAGACTTCTACGTAGGTTGAACCGACTTCACAGGATCCCTGCGCTGAGCCTGTAGCTGCTTGTCTCGTTGCGCCTTCGCCACAGCAGGAATACACTCCTCTCGATACGCGTTAGACTCCTTTGCAACGCAAACCACATCTTCTTGGAAAGAAAATAGAAGAAAATTCCCAAAGGAGACTCGGCGAACGCAGCGGCAGATCTGGTGGGACCAAAACTTCCGTCGTACAACTCCGCTGCATCTAACACCACATCACCTGTATTCAGTAAAATACAGAATTAGATTTTGATATGATCCGCAATTCTGTATGTGCTGCACTTACCGGAATGATGCTCATCGTATATATCCCAACCTGTGGCTGTGAGTTGACGCATATTGGTGTCGTCTTGCAGGAACGCGCTGGAGTCGTCATCAAAGTCGCTGTCAGAATCTACCTCGCTTTCATACACTGATTCAGGCTCCGCAGGAACGTCCAGTTCTTCCTCAGTACCCAACTCGCTACTAACATCACTTGCGGATCCATATCCAACGTTGATATCTGCAGGATCAATCTTATCAAAGAGCAGCTCTCCACGTAACGCATCCATATAGCTATCACAATCAAATTCATCCAAGCCATTCGCAACACCACTGCCACGTTTCGATTCTTCTTTGCCGTGACCCACGGATGGCCGTGTCGTCAAATTCGGTATCCGACAGAATATGAACACCCGCTGGTCCAGCTTGTTCTGTATCCCTCCGGAAAAATTTCACAACTGATAGCTTCTGGATCTGTACCAGCCGATACCAGGATTTTCGACAAAGTGGCCTTCCTTCTGTAACAATCTACAATCGACCTCGCTTGTTCTGGTATCCTTTGGCAATAGCCACACGAACCGGCTGAACTTGTTCTGTATCCTCAGTAGTAACACAAACGGAGGACCGATCTTGTTCTGTATCCTCTGCAATATCATCAGCAATCGGTCGGACTTGTTCTGTATCCTCCGTAGTAACGTCGACAGTATGTTGATGCTCTGAGCGGGATGGAAAATACTGACGGTCCAAGTTGTCGTCACTTGTGGTGAGGGGGAATTGGGTTCTTGTCGTTTGGCTGCTGTGTACGCTGCAAGCTTCCCCATTGGAGGCCTCATCGGACGTATCATACATTGTTGAGGGGGGAAAGGTACTAGACCCTCACGCAGAGCATACTTCCACAAAGGCTTGGGACCTACACCACACAGGAGATATAGAGGGAGTAGTTATTACTGCTAAACACAACGTACCGATAAAGTAATCAGTGTCAGCCTTGTAGTTGTCTAGCTTTCCTTTCACGCCAGGCTTGAGATACGCATGATCGGAGAGGAGGCCTGAAGGGGGTCTTGCCCGCCAACCAGCCTTTTTTAGCGACCCCCACAGACGCTTGAACTCCTTCCTGTCGATCGTTTCCGGCATTTTTGGTTGAGTGGTGGAGGTTTTGGGCAGAGAGGTGTGGTGTAGGGATTTCCAGATTCGACCATACGCCGACCTACTTTAGGTCAAGAATCGGCTCGGTCTGATAACCCAGAGCTTAGGAGCCAAGGATCACGGTAAGTACTCGGCGATCTGTCCGGATATGCTATCCGGATAGCCGCTGAGCTCAACGGCCGCCT